>NC_042617.1:554137858-554231075 GCF_901001135.1 Rhinatrema bivittatum
CTGCCTCCGGGAGGCATAAATCCATGGATAAGGTAGGGGGGGGTTTTAGATAGGGCCGGGGGGGAGGTTAGGTTAGGGGAAGGGAGGGGAAGGTGAGGGGAGGGCGAATGAAAGTTCCCTCCGAGGCTGCTCCGATTTCGGAGCGGCCTTGGAAGGAACGGAGGCAGGCTGCGCGGCTCGGTGCACGCCGGCTGCCCAAAATCGGCAGCCTTGTGTGCGCCGATCCCGGATTTTATAAGATACGCGCGGCTACACGCGTATCTTATAAAATCCAGCGTACTTTTGTTTATGCCTGGTGCGGCGAACACAAAGTACGCGATCGCGCTATTTTTTTAAATGTACCCCATTGTGTATGTGTTTGTCCTATTGATTGACTCCTTTTGCATAAACACACATAAAACTGTGAGAAGACAAACCAAGAAAGATGGCAAGCCTGTGCTTCTCTTTACTTTAATCTATCTGCAGTGTACTTTGTTCAGTGTGCTGCATCAGATAGATGGAGAGACACAAAAAATTCAGTCTTCACTGACTTGTACAGATTAATTCTCGTCCTACCCTACCTCAGTGAGCAGATAGAAAGTTGTGCCTCTGTATCTCTATCACAGTGAGAGAGAGCACTGACTGCAGCAGTGAAGAACTAAAATGTCCTTTGCCAATGTCAGGTAAAATAATAAAAGTCATTCTTAAAAATTACTGGCCATATAGATAGACATGGCTTAATGAGGAAGAGTCAATAAGGTTTTAGAAAGGTTTTAGAAAGGGGAAGTCTTGTCTTACCAATCATTTAGAATTTTTGAAACTGTAATAAACCTGTAGAGAAACCTGAACCAGTGAATATAATATATTTGGACTTTTAGAAGGGCATTTGACAAACTCCCCAGTGACCAAAGTCCCCAAGAATTACAATGGGATAAGAAGTAGTGTTTTATTGTAGACTGGTAATAGGTTAAAAGTCCAGAAATAGAGGGTAGAACTAAATGAACTAAGTTTTCGAAATGGGGAAAGGCCATTAGTAGAGAATCTGCACTGTTTAACATATTCATAAATGATCTGGATAAGAGAACAATGAGCAAGATGATCAAATTTGCAGATGAACAAAATTACACTGGGCAACAAATTTTCACAAAAGTCATGTTACGGAAATGAAATTAGTCAATTCTTATACATTCCATGTGCTAAACACGAATGTGACTGTGAAAATGCAAAATTGGCTCTAGTTTTTTTGTTAATATGCAATAATATAATTACATCTTGAATTGTATGCCAATAGTAGGAGACCTACGGTTAATACCGTTTGAAAAATGAAGTCATAGACTACGTCTTAGATTTCTTTGCTTGTCTCTTGTACACCTGTTCGGGAGCATTTCTGCGGAGTGTCCAGCAGTAGTCAGCCAGCATGAATATTTCAAATGCTCACCCTTTCTGACTGGGCTTCATAAGGTACACTGCTGATGTCAGCTTACTCAGCAGCAGCATGGCAGTAGAACTGCATTGCATCAGAAAATGATGTAATAAACTCTGGATGATGTGTGCATGATGGTATTATGCAATCTGATGCAATATTACATCATTCTAGGCTTATTTACAGTCCTACTGGATAAATTTACATGACTAAACATAGAAAGTGAACTATATTAAATATCTTCAAAACGAGAGCCAATAAAAACTTTTCATGGTCATATTCGTGTCCAGCACATCAAGATACTACAGAGTAGGCCCTTTTTTAGGTCAGTAAACTTTCATTGTTGCCTAGTGTTATAAAATGTATCTAGAGCAGTGGGTTGTGAGCAACTACAGAACTAAATGGCAGATGAAATTGAATATAGAAAAGTGCAAAACTGATGCACATAGGAAAAAAATAATCCCAACTACATGTTCACAATTCTGGAGTCTGGATTGAAAGGGCATTGGAGTCCTTGTGAATAATGCAAATGGAAAGCCACAGCTTGGTGTACAGGAAAGATCCAAAAAGCAAATAGAATGTTAGATTTGATCCAAAAAGGAGACTAAAACAAAAAAATATCAAATTACCTCTTTACCGAGCCATTGTGTGACTGACCTTCAGTATTTTGTGCCATTCTGATCACCCCATTTCAAGAAAGAAATAGCAGGTGCAGAGAATGGCGACACAAATGATAAAGGAGATGGACCATCTCTCCAAGGATGAGAGGCTATGTAGGCCAGGGATCTTCAGCTTGGAAAAGAAATGCCTGAGAGGGGACATGATAGAAGTTTATAAAATCATGATTGGGGTGAAACAGATAAATAAAGGATGGTTATTAACCTATTCAAATACAACTAAAACAAGGGGGCATTCCATTAAATTCAAACAAATTATGAAAATTACTTTTTCACCTCAGCACACTAACAAGCTGTGGAATCTGTTGCCAGAGGACAGGATAAAGGTGACTAGCATAGCAAGGTTTAAAAGAGATTTGGACAGGTTCCTGGAAGAAAGGTTTGCAACACATTGTTAGCCAGGTAGACTAAAGAAAGCTAGTTATTAATAGAACATTAGATCAACTTTATAGGATCTTTAAGGTACTTGTGACCTGGAATGGCCATTGCCAGGGAGAGGATTTAGGACTTGATAGTCTTTGGTCTGACCCAGCATGGCAATTCTTATGTTCTTATATACTTTTTAAAAGCTTAAAGGTGAATTTTGAAAAAGTTGTGTACATATAATATAGCATATATGCATGAAAGCAGCCTATATTTGCATATTCCATATTTTATAAAAATCTCTTTTGCATGCACGTATATGTCTGTAAAAACAGGGCAATATGGGGCATTCTGGGACAGGGCTAATAGTTTCACGTGTAATTTGCTATTTTAAAAGACATTTACATGCGTACATTTTCCAATGTACTCCTGTATCTTTACCCCTGCTAATTATTTGGTATAAGTGATATTAAATGTGTTTATTGTCTAGTACTGACAGAGTGGGAGAGTTCAGGCTAAAGAACCAAAAGAAAAGGACTGGCAGAAGTGGTGAACTAATTGGTAAACTGGTTAATTTCCTTGATGTGCCCATGTTTTAAAATTGTTCAACATTCGCATGTAAATATGGATTTATGCAAATAAATCCTAATTTACATTCATGCATAAAATATATGCACATATATATTTAAAAGAGGTGATTAAAATATGCATGTTCAATCCATTGATGCAGGTGGTTTCAAATCATTTTATGGTGCATAGTGGAAATATGTGTACTTTAAAATACAAATACACATACATATCATATGTGTATACTATAAAATGCTATAGCAAATATGTGCATGGCCATATATACATGTATATGTGTATGTGACCTTGCACAGTTCCTTGAAAGTAGTGATGTGTATCTTTTTTTTTTTTTCATTTCATGGTTCTGTTCAGGTCCCCTGTGGGGTATTTGGTTTTTTCCGCGGTTTGGGATTTTTTTTTTTTTCGTGGTTCCCGAATTTTGTGTTGGCGCATACTAACAGGAGTTAATTGTTAATTGCGTTAAATGTTGCTAATTCATAGTGTAAGCACAAAGCATTTACAAATTGCTGTTTTTTTAACTTGTAATTGTTTCAATAAATTGATAATTTTTGATAATTAAGTTTATCATTGATATTGATTCCATCTGAATATATTTCCCTTTAAGTCTCTGTCTTCCCTCTCTACCCCTGAAAGACTATCTGGGTTCTGCCCCATATTTACTTAGAGAATACCCAGCAGGAAAAAGAGCAATATTAATTCTCCTCTCTCACCTGGTACTTTGGTAACATCTGATAGTGACTCCCTTATTGTCATCCAAAACCCCAGTAGTTGCAGTTTTCATCACAGCCACTGAAGCAAGAGAGTCACTACCCCAAAGTGTCTGATTGGTGAGACCAAGGTGCCATGAGCGACATGTAAGGACATGTGTCACCCATTCATCATTTAGAATGATACAGCTGATCTAGCTGTTTTGGTAAGTGGGTGGATCCCATTTCTCTCTCTCCATTCCATGCTTGTCCCTCTGGAAGCTAAGTGCTTGGTCAAAGAGAGTGACCTTCACTGATAGAAGACATACCTTTCTTCTGTCAAGGTTAAATGAATAGAGGTAGTCCCCTGCCAGATCTTCCAAATCACCATAAGTGGTAAAACTCATTGCAATCAGTAACCTGAAGCCAGAGAAAGCTTTAGAGAAGATCTATAGTAATCATGATGCACAAACTAGACCTTAGACTCATGTATGGGAAAAAAAGAATAAACAAACCATCTAGAAACCAGAAGATGGTGAACTTGCTATTCCTGGGCAGAGAGAAATCTTTGCAGAAATCTGTAAAGGATCTTTTGTAGTTCACTTATGACATAACTTGGGAAAGGGACTAGTGAAGTCAGGTTGAAGACTGACTCACATTTTCTATGCCTGCACAAAGGTAAAGATACACCAGTGTAACAAGACAGACAAGCACCAATTCCTCTGTCATCCGATGGGTGAAGGAAATGTGTCATATTGAAGGCACGTACCCAAGCCGTATAGACTGAGGCTTTAACCTTAGAGAACCTATCGTTTACTAAGATAAGCCAACACTTACTTGGTTTGTTTGGGAATATAGGCAAAAATGTATGGTATAGTCCATCAAAACTTAATATAGGATCAGACCAAAAGTCAGTAAGAAAACATAAAAGAAGGGAATTTGAAACATTTCAAGAAAAATTCCAGGAAGGCATAAAACCATTAAAGTCAACTGTGTGAGGCACAAGCAATATGCTGGGAGGATTCAAAATGATAAGTGGGTTGGTTGGATCAGGATGGTGAATCATCAATACCTGTATCATGTGTAACCAATTCAGACACCCAGTACACTGAGTAAAAGGCAAAGCAATAGGGATGGAGGCAAGAACATTGCAACGCATCTGAAGAGGGGCAAAGTAGAAGGAGCACCAGTGTTATTTCATCAAACTATAGATGCAGAGCAATACAGTAAGAAGAGTAGTTTTAATACCCTAAGGGCTAGATTTAAAAAAAAATAAGTGTGCACGTCCATGTATGCGTGCTACCCAGGGCATGCACATAGCTGTGCAATTTTATAACATGCACAAGTAAAGGGAGGTCAAATAAAGCAAAATTACGACGCGACGAGATCGAGGATCCCCCAGTTCCCTCCCAGTCTGCTCCAATTTAGGAGCAGACTGGGAGGGAACTTTCCTACCCCATACCCTAACCTCCCTTCCCCTTCCCCTCTCCTCCCCAGCCTCTAAAACACATTTTTTATTTGTTTTACCTTTTGTTTCGCACAAGACTTTTGGCAAGTCTTGTGGGGGTCAGGATGGTCCCCCACGACTTGTCAAAAGTCCCTGGTGGTCCAGCGGGGGTCCGGGAGCGACCTCCTGCACTTGGACCATTGGCTGCCAGTAATCAAAATGGCGGCGATAGCCTTTGCCCATACTATGTCACAGGGGCTACTGGTGCCATTGGTCAGCCCCTGTCACATGGTAGGAGCAATGGACGGCTGGCACCATCTTGTGCTCCGGCACCATCTTGTGCTCCAGACTAGATCTCGATACTTGGGCCTTGGCCTGATTTTGAGGCCCTGCCCAGAGACGGGTACCGACACCTGGGCCTCAACCTGGATGCCAGTTACCGATGCCTGGGCCTCAGTCCGGAAGCTGGGTCCTGATGCCTGGACCTTGGCCTGGAATCAGGCCAAGGTCCAGGGCCTCAGACTCAGCCCAGGCCCAGAGGCCAGAGCCCAGAGTCATCCTCCCTCTTCAGTGGAGGTCACCATTTTGGTATATGCCAATTTAATGAACTGCTATAAAACAAAATGGTGGCCTCTGCAGAACAGGGAAGCACTGGTGTTAATTAACTCTGGTGCATCCCAAGTGGATGCCATCGTTTTACAGATTGTATGGAGCCTTAATCCGGACTGAGGGCCTGGCATCAGGACCTGACCTCCCGACCTTCTGGGCTGTGTGTAGGGCCTTGGCTGAGGTTGTGGTGACCTCCTGTGAAGCTTCATCATCAAATACCCCTCAGACCGGGTAAGTGGGGGCCGGGCTGTATCCTTGCACTGGCATTTTTTCGGGTGGGGTCAAAAAGCCTCAGGATGCCCCGTTTCTTTTATTTTCCATTTTTTAAATATATATTTCATTTTTTTAAAACTAAATAAGCAAAGTAAACATTAAACAAAAATAAAAATCATGGGGACCTCCCCCCAAAACAATACAAAAAACCAAAAAGAAATGTGTACTTCTTTCCACCCTTCTTTAAACTACAGGTTTTTATGCTTTGAAAGTCATGACATAGTAAAAGATGTTTGATGACTCATATCCACTGATACAAATATCTGAGCTGTTAAAATATTTTGGTCTAAATATGTAAACATTTACAGAGGTTGACTTAGCATGAGAGATGGTGAGACGGGAGCTTTCTATATAGTATTATTGTAGATTTAGGTATCACAGGTTCAGCACTGAAATGGTTGAAGTCATTTTTATTTGATTGGCATGAATTTTCAAAGGGGTTTTATGTGAAAATATAGCATGTATGTGTATATAAAATAGTTTATAACTGTTGGGAGTACGCACATACCTTTCATTTCATGCGTACATTTTACATGGAAAAAAGGGATGGGCTTGAGGTGTTATGGGCTGGGTACAGAAGTATGCACAGTAGCTGCTATTTTGTAAGAGATAAACATTAGTTATTTGTGTACTATTTACACCTGCTAATTGACTCGTACAAATGAAATTGGAGCTGTCTGTTGTCTGCAGCTTTTGAATGGGAGGTTTACATAAACTGGTGGTGGTTCAGGGTGAAGTGCTAGATGGTGTAGGTAATCTGGAGATGCACTGAGTGAACAGGTGGAGGTATTGGTGAACTGGTGATTTCAAATACGTGTGCAAGTAATATATTTCCAAAATGTTATCTGCACATAATTTATAAAATTCCTGCCTCCATGTTTAAACCAGGGTTATTATGTGTACATGTAATAGTTTTTACATACCTAAAATATAGGTGCATATGTTTAGGTTGAGAAAGTGCAATTTCTTACACTGGAAATATTTGCATGTGCTGAATCATTTTTTGTGTTCTTTTGGAGCAGAAATACACAGTAATTTATAAACTGTGCAGTTGCCACCACATAGTTTGTAAATTACTAGCATTAATCTATGCATGTCCACTTTCATTCGTAAATGCCATACCATAAATAGGTTTTGAAAGACTCTTTGAGATCCATATTCAGCAGCTATATGGCTTGGCTAGTTAGCCAATTAAATTATCCGAGGAACTTAGCCTACATATTCAGCAGCCTGGCTAGGCTACTGAATATATCCGGCTTTCCTAATTTTAGGACAGCTCTAAAGGCTGATTAGAGTTAGCCAGATAAGTTATCTGGCTAACTCTGAATATTGGATATCTTATCTGGTTAACTCAACTTCCTATCCAGCTACAATTTAGACAGATAAGTGCCCAAATCTTCATGAAGCTGTGTAATTTCTGAGTTATCTGGTTAAATGCTTTTGAATATGGACTTCTTTTTGAATATGGGGGAAACATATGAATTGCTACAGGGGTTCCTATTATCGCCTCTCCTAGTTAATATTTATTTAACCCTTTGAACCATAGGTTCCTATGGCTATAAACTCATCAACCGTAATTTCCTCCGGAAAACCAATCATTATTAGTATTGGTTATTCAGTATGGGGCGGATTTTCATACTCCACGAATAGGCCTACTTTTGTTTGCGCTCCAGGCGCAAACAAAAGTACGCTGGATTTTAGTAGATATGCGCGGAGCCGCACGTATCTGCTAAAAACCTGGATCGGCGCGCGCAAGGCTATCGATTTTGTATAGCCGGCGTGCGCCGAGCCGCGCAGCCTACCCTCGTTCCCTCCGAGGCCGCTCCGAAATCGGAGCGGCCTTGGAGGGAACTTCCTTTTGCCCTCCCCTCACCTTCCCCTCCCTTCCCCTACCTAACCCACCCACCCGGCCCTGTCTAAGCCCCCACCTTACCTTTGTCGGGGGATTTACGCCTCCCTCCGGGAGGCGTAAATCCCCGCTCGTCAGCGGGCCTCCTGCGCGCCGGGCCGCGACCTGGGGGCGGGTACGGAGGGCGCGGCCACGCCCCCGGACCGCCCCGAGCCGTAGCCACGCCCCGTACCCGCCCCCAAAACGCTGCCGACACGCCCCGAAAACGCCGCGACGGCCGGGACCGCCCCCGACACGCCCCCCTCGGAGAACCCCGGGACTTACGCGAGTCCCGGGGCTCTGCGCGCGCCGGTAGGCCTATGTAAAATAGGCGCACCGGCGCGCAGGGCCCTGCTCGCGTAAATCCGGGCGGATTTACGCGAGCAGGGCTCTTAAAATCCGCCCCTATGTGATTATACCGGTTTACCAGGATAACAGGTGTTGATATTGATATTAGGCCGTCCCTGAATTCAGGGACAATGGGTTCAAAGGGTTAAAACCATTGGCCAAGTTCATAGGACACATAGAGATCTAAGATCAGTAGTTTGTGGATGAAATCCAGAATTATGTTCCTTTGAGCCATTATAGAAAGGAGATGCTAAAAACAATGAATTCTGGGTTACAAATAATTTTTTTCTGGCTATGTGAAAGTAAACAGAATCTAAATTCTCAGAAACAAAGAGGTTCTATGACCCAGAATACAACCCACAACTATCTTTTTGTTTGTTTTTTTTTTACAGATTATGTATCTCTGTCAATTAGAAATTCACTTCGTTGTTTGGGAGGTTTTATTGATTCCAGTCTATAGTTTGAGCAGCATATTACCTCGTTGGTTAAGAATTGCTGCTTTCTTTTACATCTGGTACTGTTAATTCTCCATCTGTTTTATCTAAATCATTTTGCAGCTATTATTTATGCCATAATAACACAACTGGATTATTGTTACTGCTTATATCTAGGCCTGCCAAAAAAGTTAATAAGAAAGCTTTAAATATTGTAAAATATGGCAGCGTGTCTTTTGACAGAATGCAAATTCAGACACTTTATTCCTACTTTATTTGAATTGCCCATATTATATCTAAAATCTTGACCACATTGCAAGGGTAAGGACCTAAGTAGTTAAGAAGGAAGATGGTCAATTGGCAATCCCTTTGCTCACAAAATGAGAGGTTGCTATTTGTCCCTTCTCTAAAGATGTTAAACTGGTAAGAACACAAGGGAAATCCTTCTTTTGTAAAGTTTCAAATATTTGGCATGAGCATCCATAGAATATCCAGCTGTCAAACAATGTAATCGATATTCAGGAGAAGTTTTAAAACTTGGTTATTTCAACAAAAGTTGTGGAATCTGAACCCTGAAATAGCTAGAAAGGGTAGAAGGGATGAAATAATGGATTAGTTTCGTAGGGATAATTATTTATGGTTTTAACTATTTGTTATGTAAAATGTCTTCTCCATGTTTATTCGTTTGATAGTCTTTGTCTAATTAATCCATTGTTGATGTTGTGTCATTTGATTCTATTCTGTTTATAATATGGTTTCTGAAGTCCTGAGGAAATGTTTATCTTATTTTAAATGTGCTTGTGTTCATGACTTTTAAGTAGGTTTGGACATTTGCTTTTTCAAAATAGACAATCACAACAAAATTGATACATTTTCTTTCATTTTGGTGGCCTGGAAAATGAAGGGAAATCCCTGAACTTTCGTTCAAAATCCATATTTCATGTTACTGAGCAGAAACGCTGTAACCACGCAGTAATGGATATACTGCGCAGTAAGTGAAAGTACTGAAGGGTATCTCGAGATTTTGCGTGGTAATGAGAGTTACTGCGCAATAAACAGTAAATGTTACATTTTAGGGTAAAAAGTGTCATATGAGGGAGAATTCATTAGCTAGAGTTCAGGTTTCACATTCTCATTGGCTGTCTCCTTAGTTACGGGTTTGTGTTGCCAAGATGGCAAGGGGAGTTACCTGCCACATTGCCTGCTTACAAGGGGAGACAAACAATTAGGTCAAGAAGTCAGCAGCAGCAAAAATATGCTCAGCAAGTGCGTTTTATTATATTTTCCAATCCCTGATTATTTTAGGAAAGGGGCCCTCGCATTTTGTGCATATGCTTTGATTTCCCCAATCCTGCTTCATTTGTATTAGAGAGAGACAGAGGTACTTACCTGGTGAATGGTGCAAGTGTTTTGACTCGATAGGGGTAACTGCCCTTCATAATAGGGCTGCTCTGGTGATCGCCGTCTGCTTCCTTCCTTAGTGGAAATTGAAGAGACAACAGCTCTTGTGTATTTGTATGTCTTTGTAAAGACATCAAATTTCAAATTATTAATCTTCAATCATTGTTACCTGCAGCAAGTGAACTGATTGAAGTTGATGGTGGATTACTGTCCGTCTTGGGAGGAAGCTGAAGTTAGTTAGCCCCCCCGTAGCCACAGTCAGTAGTAGTGTAACCGTCTCTTTTTAGTCAGTAAGAAGGTCCAGACAACTGATCCGTAAAGATAGACTTTTATTGCCAGCAAGATGCAGCTAAGACAAAGGCTCAGTACAACTGCATGCCCCTCCCCTCCAGGAGCAGACTCTTATGCACTTTACAGTTCTTATCTTTTACACATGCGTTCTAAGCATTGCTGAGCAAGCATATTCCGGCTGAAGGGGCTACTGACCCCCTCCCTAGACACCCTGGAACTTTCGTGAAACTTCTCCCATGTTCTGCAGGAGAGGCTGCTGGGACTTGCAGTTCTGGAAAGGAATTCGCGAGTCTGCAGTAATACAGCCCATCACATAATACATCCATTGTTCTAATCTAGGTTACAGCAGTGAAAGCTTATCAGAGAATAAGAACAGCGAAGCCAAAAAAATGAAAATGTGCAATGTGCTGACAGAGAGTTTCTCAATGTCCTAATTACAGCTGTATTGCAGACTGTAAGTAAACCCGTCATGAAGCAGGGAATTCTGGTACATGAAGTCCTTTGTCAGGTTGAAGCGTTCAGACCCCTTCAGTAGCACAGTAGCCACTAGCCAGTAGCTATTGCCAATAGCAATCAGTGACAGGCTCCAGCCAGTGCTTGCCTAGTAGTGCCTACCTTCTACTGTACCTATCAGCTTATAAAATAGGGGATGGGGTATCTTGCTGGGCCAGGCCTCAGCTGCTTCTCTTTGTAGGTTGTGAATGAGTTGCACTGCTTTAATAGCTTTTATAAAAAAAAACCATCTAATCTGTTTTGATTGTAAAGGCTCACTGGCTGGCTAGCAGCTTCTTGCTTTTGCTGCTTATTCTTACTGTGCCTTTGGCCTTAATGTGAGATTGTTTAACTGTGCTTGGCATTTGCCCACTGCCCCACTGGCCAACTGACCTCAGTGACAATAAATTATAACTGTACTCCTACATTACAACACAAACATTATCAGTCAGTGTGTGTGTGAATGTGTGCCACTACAAGCAAATAGCAGTAGCAGTAGCACTCCTTTATTGCAAGAAACAGTGGCAGTGCTGACTGAGTATATTTCACTAATATCTCTCATTCAGTTTGTGTTGTACTTTAGTGCTGCTGGGATTGGATTTTGAAAGCTAGTCTTTCACTACAGCAGCCAGTGGATTGTATAAAGATTAATAATGTGTACTAGTCAGGCCCAGCGGCACTGGGGTACAAACCGTGCAATTGCACAGGATGGCACAACCAGTGGTGTGGCGTCGGGAGCAGGGAGAGGCCCGTGCTGCCATCGGTGGACCTGATCGCACCAGCGGCATAAGAGGAGGCCCGTAGAGCTGCTGGTGGACCTGATCCCACCGGCGGCGGAAAAAAGAGGTCTGTGCTGCCAAGAAAAAGCAGCATAGCCCCACCTAAATCGATGGTGTGGGCAGCACTGCCTTAGTAGGTGGAGAAGCAGTGCGGCCCCGACAGAATCAGAAGCATTGCCAGCCGGGTTGCACTGCTTTTCCACATACTAAGGCAGTGCTGACCACACCATTGATTTCTGTGGGGCTGCACTGCTGAGGAGGAAGAGGAGCGCCCCTACAGGAAGTAATCCAATCCCCGTGGCCAGAAGTCATTCCCTTGACCAACAGGCTGAAGAAAGAGACTCTGCTGCTACTGCTACTGCCTGTTAAGTCAAGGGAAGTGAGAGAGAGAGAAAGAGAGAGAGCATGTATGCTTGTGTGTGGGAGAGTGAGAGAGTGCATGTGTGCTTCTGTGTTGACTGAGAGAGAGCATGTGTGTAGAAAAGTGAGAGAATGTGTGTGGAGAGTGTAGGAGAGTGAGAGAGCATGTGTGTGGAGAGTGGGGGAGAGTGAGTGTGTGTGTGTGTATGTATGTGGGGAAGAGTGAGAGAGAATGTGTATAGAAAAGTGAGAGAAAATGTGTGGAGAGTGTAGGAGAGTGAGAGAGCATGTGTGTGGAGAGTGGGGGAGAGTGAGAGAGCATGTGTGTGTGTATGTATGTGGGGAAGAGTGAGAGAGAATGTGTGTAGAAAAGTGAGAGAGAATGTGTGGAGAGTGAGAGAGCATGTGTGTGTGTGTATGTATGTGGGGGAGAGTGAGAGAGAATGTGTGTAGAAAAGTGAGAGAGAATGTGTGGAGAGTGTGGGAGAATGAGAGAGCATGTGTGTGTGTGTGTGTGTGTGTGTGTGTGTGTGTAATTATGTGGGGGAGTGTGAGAGAGCATGTGTGCATATGAGAGGGAGCATGTATGTGCACAACTACCCCAGTTATTCTCTACCTGATAATCCATGACAATTTCAGGGCATCTGGAAATCAAAAGTTCCCAGGAAGAGAGAGCGTGAATTTTTAAAATTCTTTTTAGTTTTATTTTTCAGGTGTTATTTTCTGTATCTAATGTTTTGAAATATTTTATTGGTGTTTGGGACATTTAAAAACAACTTTTATATGAGTTTTTAATTATTTCATCTTTTATTCATCAGTTTTTAAATATTTATTTATTTATTTATTTATTTATTTATTTATTTATTGTTTTTGTTATACCGAGTTTCATGATAGGCATTACATCAACCCGGTTTACAAATAACAAGGAGTGTAAAGCATAACGTAACGTAAAAAACAATATTTTCAATAAGAACCTTGAACTTTAAATACAGTGAATCAGAAAAAGGGAGAGGGAAAGTTACAAAAAACAAGGAAAATAAACTTGGGATGGAAGGGGAGAAATTGAACAGCATGTGTGTTAGTATGTTTTTAGTATTATGAATATGTATGTTTTTAGTATTATGAATATGTATTTATTTCATTTCTTGATTTCATTGTTTGGTGTTTGAGGAATAGTGATGGTTCTGTTTTTTCATTATTGCACTGCATAAAGAGTTTTGCTTCTTGTGGTTTCCAGTTCAGTTTTTATCCGCGGGTTTGTGTTTCTACTATATGTTTGCTCTGTTCTGTATTTGGTGAGGGTCTATTTATGTTTGGCATGTGTGATTGAGGTGAAGCATTTTCTAAAAGGAAGTGCATTAGTGTTTTAGGGCTTTCAGAGGGTCACTCCCACACCCGACACACATCACAATAGGCCTAATACTTATGTGTTCCAAATGTCTTTTTTTGCAGGGATTTCTAATTGGCATGACAGCAGTGCACGTAAATATAATGTAAGTGATATAAGATTCACCTAGGGCACCTAATACCCTTGGCACCAGCCATCAGTTGGGGGCGGGGGGGATGTTGTCAGTTTTTAAAGTTTGTATCACTGAAGGGAGCTGGGTGTATTTTTGGTGGTCCCGGGGTTGTGGGCAGCACAGTAATTGTTCACACAGGGCAGCAAAAAGCTAGCACCGGTCCTGGTACTAGTCCTTAGTAGCACTGCTGCAGCACAGCTCATCATCACACAGACTAGAACAGCACTAAATAACCACACTAAGCTGAGTAAGAAGCAGCTGAAAGTTGAACTGTTGGTGGTAGTAGGGTCATCTCATTTTCAAGTGCAATCTGTCCTTTCTGGCTGTATGGATGCACTGATTTAAGATAGTACTCTTATTAGGGGTGTGCATTCGTTTTGAACTTAAATGAAAAACGCAACTTATTTTTTTTTTTAACTTAAAAAAATGATGAGGCGTAAACGATCGGATTTCCAGCTTATTCAACATAGCTATGTTGAATACGTTGGAAATCGCGATTGTTGATCTAAATAAAAATTTAAACCCCTCACCCTCCTTAATCCCCCCCCCCAAGACTTACCAAAACTCCCCAAGCTGGCCAAAAGTTCCGTGAGGGTCCCGGGAGCGGACCCGAGGGGAATCACGTGACGTCGGCGTCACTCCGTCGTGACGCCGACGTCACGTGGTCCATCGCGGTTCCGCTCCCGGAACCCTCGTTGGGCCCAAAAGGAACTTTTGGCCAGCTTGGGGGGGGTCAGGAGGCCCCCCCAAGCTGGCCAAAAGTTCAGTTTGTTCAAAATGAGGGCTCTGGGAGCGAAATCCCGGTGGACCACGTGACTGCCGCGTCATCGACGTGACGCGGCCGTCACGTGGTCCACCGGGATTTCGCTCCCGGAGCCCTCGTTTTGAACAAACTGAACTTTTGGCCAGCTTGGGGGGGGGGTCAGGAGGCCCCCCCAAGCTGGCCAAAAGTGCCTTTTGGGCCCAACGAGGGTTCCGGGAGCGGAACCGTGATGGACCACGTGACGTCGGCGTCACGACGGAGTGACGCGGACGTCACGTGATTCCCCTCGGGTCCGCTCCCGGACCCCTCGTTGGGCCCAAAAGGAACTTTTGGCCAGCTTGGGGGGGCCTCCTGACCCCCCCAAGCTGGCCAAAAGTTCAGTTTGTTCAAAACGAGGGCTCCGGGAGCGAAATCCCGGTGGACCACGTGACAGCCGCATCATCGACGTGACGCGGCCGTCACGTGCTCCTCACAAAACCACTGGGAGGAATGGCTTCCTGACTCCCCGCTGGACCACCAGGGAATTTTGGTAAGTTTTGGGGGGGATTAAGGAGGGTGAGGGGTTTAAATTTTTATTTAAATTTTTATTTGCACATATGGACATAGACTCAACTTATGGAATTCTCCATATATCCATATTGACCGCAAATGAGCCCCCCATTCGACTTATGGACTTATGAACATAAACTTTCGGGCTGCACATCCCTAACTCTTATTAGTGTAAAACAGAATTGTCTATTATAATACTTGTTCTGTATTTATCTACCCTACAACACTTGCCTTTAAGAATATAAATTGTTTAAAAACTAACTAACTCTATTGGTCTAGTACTAGTAGTAGAATATTAAAATAATCAATCATGCCATTGCCATTCAGAAGAAAACATGGTGCTGCTGACTGTCAGGTATCAAAATATGGTAGTACTGCTAGCAGCAAACGTATTGGTATTATACCTGCTTTGGCAGTGGCACTAATAAAGCTAAACTTAGCAATGCACCTTCAAAACATTAGCTATATTAAATTAATAATAAAATAAATCACAAATTTTAGAATGTCAAATTTTTTTTTTATGTCAATTTTTATTGTCCAAGATCAACAATCATAGGATGACATCAACAATGTTAGGTCAATACAGTTATCAAATAAGAAGACCATGTGATCCCTACCCCCCCCCCCCCCCCTTTCCCGTCTCTTCCCTGAAATACACCACATGTTATCTATGAAGATTATTAACCATTGCCACAAGTATGAGCCCATTGTCTAGTCCAACATTTGACTAATGCATACAGCTAAGTGATTCTCTTCTCTGCACATGTGATAATAAACCCAATTTTTTTATTATACAAAATAAATATTAAGTTAACATAAAAATACAAAGAAAACATTTTTGTATAAAATACATATAATATAAAAAATATAATTAAACATACTAAAACACTATTTTTGTATATAATGTATCGCTTTAACCATTATGTAAGTTACCATGTTACAATGTAAGTTATCTTGTTACAATGTAAAATAAGCAGTCCCTGCCTTATTGGTTTCTTGTTTCATGTAAACCGATGTGATATCTCGATCGAATGTCGGTATATAAAAGCAAATAAATAAATAAATAAAATAAAATAAATAACATTAAAAAATTAACATAAAATGCAAGTGGCGTGGGAGGGGGATACGTAGTAGACAGAAGGGAGCCCCAGGACAATCAAGACCTTGGTCCTGATCATACCGGATCTTGTGGACCTGGAGTTGAGGGTACAAGGGCATTAGAGATCTGCTCTATCGCATTTAAAATATATGATAGAGTGGCCTCAATGGCCTTCACCTTCAACTCCAGGCTATTCAAATGTGAATTGATAGGCAGCATCGCCTGCTGGAAGAGCTGCAGTAGACAATTTGAATTTGCTGCAGCTGATCCTGCAGGATGAATCAGCGCTGCCTGGAGGCCAGGACCAAGGCCTTGACTGTCCTGGGGGGAGGGGTGAAAGGAGAGGTTTCACAGCTGGCAGCAGCTTACTGGGTGTGGGTGCTGGTGGTGGCCCTGCTATGTGTCATTTCTTCCTTTCAATAAAAGAAAAGCAAACAGTAAGACAAAAGACCCAGTTAAAAAGAAAGATATAACATTAATATAATAATATCTCAAAAATAGCAGCAAAGAAAATATTATTCATTCATTATTCATATCATGATAAATACAATTATATGGTATTATTTATTTGTACTATCTTAACTAGAATCTAGTTTATTATCTTACTTAATACATACTCTTACAATACTAGTCTGTCATAGTACAGTAGTAGTAATAGTAGTAGATCATGATACTAGTAGATTAGATTCTAGAGAAGATAGTTTTAATGGTTTGGAGAAACACAGTTTTTTATTACTATAATTACTTATTACTTACATAGGGCCTCATTTTCTAAACGGATCGCACGCGATACCAAAATGGGGGTGGAGTCAGCCCCGGAAGAGGAGGAGGAGTCGGGGCGTCACCGGGGACGACTCCGCGAAGACGCCGCGGATGACGAAAAGGTAAGGCCCTTTTCGCGTCCGAGTTCGCGCCCAATAGCTACACCTCCTATGGTGGCGCTATTGGGTGCAAAAGCGGCAGCGATCGCACCGCGACAGTGCGATCGCTGCCGGCTAGCGCAGGCCCGGCCCCTGTTTCGGACCCCCGCTCTCATTCCTAAAGTATCACAGGCCTGCGATACTTTAGAAAATGAGGCTCATACTCTGGTACTACAAATATATCTTCCTCCAAACTATAAAAAAAAAGAATTCTCAATTAGACATACATAATTATATATAGTATACCAGCAGTCTAGAAGCACCATCTGCAATGTAAGCTAAAGCTATAGAACCATTCCAAATAAAACATACCCTAACAGGCCAATATAACAATGCAATACAAGTATAACTCACACAGACACAGTCTAGACTTCTTTGATTAGGCGTAGGTGACACAATAATCAGCAAGTAACACTGCTGCTGGTGTTACTTGCTGTTAAAACATAACATTAGGCATTAGGCAGACATATAGATTAAAAAATCATGAAAACTTAAATTATTATTGCTCATACAACAGCATGCAAGAAGACAAGATATCAGTAAATGACCAATTACATTTTAAGTCCATCATTTTAATCTAGAAAAGTAATATACAATCATAACATAACAATATAATATATATTACAATACAGCAACATGCTGTAGCATGCTGTATAAGTTAAGAAATTCCATTTGAGAGAACACACACCACAAATAACAACAATACAATGAATGCATACACACAACACATTGACTTTTTATACATAGTGTAGGAATGAGTGGTGATTCCCACAAGCTGGACTCCCGGAAGTGTTTGGGTACCTTACAGGTTCTTCCTCAAGACTACCTGTAGTATCAATCTTAGACTGTTGCCATGACTTAGTCTGCTGGCTGGGCCACTCTGCCAGCCACTCATCTAGTTCCTCCATGAGCTGTTGGTACTCTCCTTGTCCAGCCAGCCTAGGCATTCATCCTCTTGCCTGGCCTAGATTCTTGGGAGTGGGGTCCCTCACTCATTTACCCTGATTGGCCATTCCAGCTGCCAAACTTCAAGCCTCAGTTCCTCCATCTGACCCGACTCTTGGAACTGGGGAACTCTCACTACACAGAAATACCATGTTACAATGTAAGTTACCTAGTTTCTGGGGCGGATTTTCAGAGCCCTGCTCGCGTAAATCCGCCCAAAACCGGGTGGATTTACGCGAGCAGGGCCCTGCGCGCCGGGAAGCCTATTTTACATAGGCCTCCCGGCGCGCGCAGAGCCCCGGGACTCGCGTAAGTCCCGGGGTTCTCCGAGGGGGGCGTGTCGGGGGGCGGGCCCGGTCGTCGCGGCGTTTCGGGGGCGTGTCGGCAGCGTTTTGGTGGCGGGTATGGGGGCATGGCTACGGCCCGGGGCGGCCTGGAGCGCAAACAAAAGTAGCCTATTCGCGCGCCTTTTAAAATCCGCCCCTCTATGTATAATAAGCAGTTTCCTGCCTTATTGGTTTCTTGTTCCTTGTGAACCGATGTGATATCTCGATCGAATGTCGGTATATAAAAACAGTTAAATAAATAAAAATAAAATAAATACATGTTATTTTTCCTTCCAGCCTTCTGTCTACTTTTGTTTTGCTGGTTGCTCCAGTACCCTGACTGCTCCACTCCAGGCTTTCTCATGGCTACATACCTTCACTGCAGAGTAGCTTGCTTGCTGGTAGAAAGTTCCACCCTGTTTCCATTCATGGCCCTTACAGCCCATTCTGGCAGCTTTTCTAGGCAAAAAAAAGCTTTTTTCAAGGCAAAAAAAAGTATATATATTTTTTTAAAAAAAAGTCTGCATAACCAGCATTAACTAAATCACTTTTAATCCCTATCTACCTCCAGCCAGGCTTCTCCCATTAGCTGGAACAAACCTACCACTTCCTGGCTGTCCCTGAAACCAGGCACACTCACAGTTTCCTCTCTACCTGAAACTTTTGAACTTTGGGTTTTTTTCTTCAGTGCAGCTTCTGAGCCACACCCTTTCACACAAGCTACCGTGCTCTGTGTACCCTGCACTCTGTAGTTTTTTTTAGAGTCACAGGCCCCCCTGTGTTTAATACTATGTTTAGAACCACACGTCCTCTTCACAACTCTTGCTTTACTCCAAACAGACCCTTTCTTGGAGGCTTTTTTCTTTTCTGTGCAAAGCTTTAGAAAAATCCCATGCAAGACGCCATATGTGAGAATGAGCAGTGATTCTCACAGGCCTAGAGGAAGAAATTCAGTCTGACTCCAGCCTTTCTTTATACATAATCTTTATTCTCAGCTTCAATCATATACACAACAGTAGACTGCCTTTACCTTCAGACAGTGTACTCTCTCTATGCACAGTTTGTACTGCTTTATCTCAGCTCAGTGTTTGGACAGTGTTACAGTATAGGAGCTGCCTTCCTCCCAGAGACCTGGGCCTAGTCAGTTTAACCCCAACAGGATCCCAGTTTTTATTCTCAAGTCTCTGGTTATGCCATCTGAGCCCCACCTGCCCCATAGAATCCTGCCTATAGAACATAAGCTCCTTAAGGCATTTAAGATGGACCAGGTATCTAGCCTGATCCTGCACAGGTAAATAGGGAACACTAGGGGCATTGCCTCACAGTAGACAGGTAAATTTTCAAAGGAGTTACATGTTTAAATGTAACATACTATTATAGCAATTTTCAAAAGCCATTTACGCATGTAAAGTGCACTTACACAAGTAAATCATTCGGACAATTCAATGGCATATATTTAGCAATTTTCAGAAGCCTACTTACATGAATAATGTGAATTTTCATGCATAAAACCTAGTTTTCTGCATGTAAATGCTTTTGAAAATTAGGCCCTTAAGTTCAATGCAATTAGGAAAAGCTGAAAAAAAGCATGCATTTATTGAACATTCTTAGCAATACATTACTATAAGAACATAAGAACTTAGTAAATTGTTTTGACATTCATGTGACAATTATTATTATTATCTTTTGATGACTATTTTATAAACTAAGTAACTTACCAGCTAAGAGAGTATATAAGGGCCTCCAACCATTCTCTCTCATGGATACAGAGATCTTGTACCTTCTTCCAAAGATCCTCCATCTTTCGAGGGATAGAGGAATGTCTATTATATTCCTACAGGAAGGTACCCTAGGCTGCGAGCTTTTCCTTCTCATCTTGCCTGGAGCCCTGGGTTGAAGAGTATTGCATTCTCCTGGAGGAAAAGGCCTGACAGGAGGCCCACATCTTCCCTTGAGAAGCGAGGCTTTCTGGATTGCTCCTTCATCCCAGTTCCTTTGTTGTTGAAGATTGTTCTCCATCTCTGTCCATTACTGTAAAACAAATTAATTTAAAGAATGATGGTCAGATAAGAGACATACTAGTACTTGCTTGGAGTGCTTAACTGCTTAGCTTACTACTCTACTGAGTGGATACAAGGTAGCTTTTGATTGACGATAGTACCAGGGGCCACAGAAGAGTAACCATCCTTCTTGTCTGGACTTGAATTTTGACTCATAGCCATCTAAAGTGATTGTGGTATCATAACATACCTAAAAGAAAGACCCTGTCACTACATAGAAATATTAGCTCTATATGTAGCTGCTGGGTTCCTGTTTTCAGTGTGTTGTCAAACCTATCATCATCAATCAGGGGCTACAATCAAAAAACACCATTATTTTTTTTTTTTTTTTTATAATTTATATTTTTTATTAAAATATAACATTTTGAACAAATGAATATATTCAGGAATTCCAGAAAGTAAAAACAAAAAATTATACACACATTATTATTTAACACTCATTTTCAGGATATCTAGCCCACATCTAGGGAGAGTGGGAGTGAGGTCAGGTAAACTGATATATTTCTAATTTCAACCATTATTTATACAGCCGGTATTTCTACTGATGTCTTATCCCTAAGAAACCGCTCTAAATGTAGCGGGTCATTAAACACAAACTTATTATTACGATACACTATATGACACTTACAGGGGAATTTCAAATAAAAACTCGCTCCTAAATCTAACACTGATTGCTTTTGAGACAAGAACTGCTTTCTGCGCGCTTGTGTAGCACGCGAAACATCAGGAAAGACCTGGATCTTCTGACCACAAAAATTCTGTTCTTTAAATTGAAAATATTTTGCGAAGAATAGGTCTTTCTCTTGTCTCAAGGAAAATGAAATTAGTAAAGTTGCTCTAGACGAGATATTGTCCATGGAGTCTTCTAAAAAAGTAGAGACCCCAGGACTTTCTAAAATATCAATTCCCCCTTCTTGTGTCTGTAATGTTTTTAATACTTATTTTATTACCATTTAAAACATTAGCAAGGAAGCTAAACTATAATATATACATTCTATAATACACACATTGCAAGTTTAACTTTTACTACTAACTTTTATTATTTGATTTTTTCACGACTATTTTCTGTTTATTTTATTTTACTTTTATGTGCTTTTATGCTAGAATCTTGGTATTTTATCCTTTATCTATTAACACTAAATTTTTAAATTTTTACTGAAATGCTTTATGCTTGAGTTTTTGTACCTTTTATTCTCTTATTTATTATTATGAAGACTGACTTCTTTAATTTTATGTAATCCTGTATTTAACTTTTAATTTGTAAACCATTGTGATGGCATGTCTGAACCATGGTATAGAAAAATTTGATAAATAAAATAAATAATATTGAATTATAGTATAATAAAGTATATATTACTCACTACTAATGCTGCTGGTGGGCCCAGGTGATCCTGCTGGCGAGCTGATGGAGCTGGCAGAAGGACGACTATCCCTGTTACGACTATCCAATCCAGGAAGTGGATCCTTGGGCCGGCCAGGAAGGACAACCGGGAGGCAGAACACACGAGCTTCACCTGGAAACCCGTGATTCCTCCAGAGGAGCTGTAGGAACCCGGGTCGCTAGGGCTTAGGCATCTTCACCCTGGAAGTCCGAGGTCCCCCCAGGAGGAGCCCGTAGGGACCCGGACCGCTGGGACTTAGGCGAAGTACTGATGAACCCAGGAAGAGTGTGAACCGGAGTCAGGACTGGCTGCAAACAGGCAAAGTGAAGTCACGGAGCTGAGTCAGGACTGGAGGCTGGCAGCGGAGATGGAGTCACGGACCGGAGTCGAGGCAGGTGGCAGTCAAGCAGGGTCTGAGTCACAGGCAGAAATCAGGGCAGGCAGCAAACTGGCAAAGTCAAAGTCACGAGCTGGAATCAAGGCAGGCGGCAAACAGGAACCAACGATTAAGCAAGCAGAATACAAGGCAGGCAGGCAGGAATCAGGAACCGACAGGAGGCAACTAGCACTTCAGAAAGTGACCTCGTTGCTAGGCAAATATAGAATCCCCGGGCTCGGTTTAAATCCCCCTTACTGGCGTCTGACATCATCAGGAGGTGGATTCTGACATCCGGAGCTGCACCAATAAAACGGCGGTCCTCGCGCGCGCGCGCGTGGCACTCCAAGGGGGCGGAGTCTTCGGCGGCGTCTCCCTCGTGGAGACGCCGCTGCCATGCGGCTTGGGAGGCCCAGGAACTGGCGGTTTTCAGCCGCTGCCACGCGGCTCGAGAGGCTCGGGGACCGGCGAATCGCGGCGCCTCAGAAGGAGGTAAGGGCCCGGTCACTGCCCCAGTGACCGGAATCGCAACAGTACCCCCCCTTTTACGCCCCCTCCTAAGAGGACCAGGTTTTCCAGGATTGTCCAGGTGATATTGGGTCAGCAGAGACTTGTCAAGAATATTCCGTGCCGGTTCCCACAAATCTTCCTCCGGACCACAACCCTCCCAGGCAATTAAGTACTCCCAGCACCGACTATGGAAGCGCACATCCTTCACCTCATGTACCTGGTACACCGGATCTGCAGGTGTTGAAGTGGGTACCTCATCTTGAGTGATGCGATGGAAACGGGAGTACACTACAGGTTTTAAGAGGGACACATGAAACACATTGTGGATGCGTAGGGTTGAAGGCAGCCGAAGCCGATATGAAACCAGGCCTATCCGTTCTGCCACAGGAAATGGTCCACAAAACTTGGGAGCTAGCTTGCGGGACCGTCCTGGAAAATGAAGGTTCTTGGTGCTTAACCAAACCTTGGACCCAGGCAACAATTCAGGGCCTGGACGTCGATGACGATTGGTAGTGTCCTGTGCTTTTCGAGCAGCACTAGCGAGTCGTTGTTGAAGTAGTTTCCAGAGTTGATGAAGTTGCGCGGCCATAGTTTGAGCCGCTGGTGAAGGAACTTCAACCGGAACTGGAACAGGAGACCGAAGATGTCGTCCAAAGACAGTTTGGAACGGAGATTGCCCTGTAACTGAATGGATGTGATTATTGTAGGCAAACTCGGCCCATGGGAGTAAGGAAACCCAATTATCCCTACGTTCTGAAATGAAGCTCCGAAGGAAAGTCTTGAGAGAGCGATTCATCCGTTCAGTCTGTCCATTGCTCTGTGGGTGAAACGCGGTGGACAAATTCAACTGTACTCCAAATTTCTTGCACAGAGCGCGCCAGAAGCGGGCCGTAAACTGTGGTCCTCGATCGGAGACAATGCTCTGCGGAAGACCATGGGCTCGAAAGATGTGCTGAGTAAATAAGGCTGCTAGTTCTGGTGCAGATGGCAGTTTAGGCAGCGGAACTAAATACACCATCTTAGAGAACCGATCCACGGTGACCCATATTACCGTGTTGCCATCAGATGTGGGCAAATCCACTACAAAATCTGTGGCAATATGGGTCCAAGGTTCTGTGGGTATGGGCAGAGGATGAAGAAGACCCCAAGGCCGTCCAGTTAGCGGTTTCTGTCTGGCACAAGTCGGACATGCCGCCACATATTCTCGCACATCCTGCCGAACTCGTGGCCACCAATAGTATCGGTTCAAAAGAGTTAATGTTCTCTCCTGACCAGCGTGACCTCCCGTAAGGGAGTCGTGGGCCCATTCTAACACCCTTCTACGATCCCGTCGAGAAACGACCACCCTTCCTTGCGTGGATACACTGGTGCCAGCAAGGAGAACTCGGGCCGGATCGATAATGTACTGTGGGGGGTCATCTTTTTCTTCGAAAATGGTGTTACGTGATAAGGCATCAGCCCGGACATTCTTAGCAGCAGGCCGGTACTTCAGAATAAAATCAAATCGGCTGAAGAAAAGAGACCCCCTAGCTTGCCGAGGATTAAGGCGCTGGGCCTGTGCTAGGAACTCGAGATTCTTATGGTCAGTGTATACGGTGACCTGATGCTGGGCTCCCTCCAGCCATTGTCTCCACTCCTCGAAAGCTAATTTAATGGCCACTAGTTCCTTATCGCCAATTCCGTAGTTGCTTTCTGCAGGAGTGAAGTTTTTGGAGAAGTATGAGCATGGTAATAGCTTCCCCGTGCTGGAGTATTGAGACAGAACCGCCCCTACAGCCACACTAGAAGCGTCCACCTCAACTATGAATGGACGCAAAGGATCAGGATGGCGTAAACATGTCCTCGTCAGGAACGCCTCCTTTAGGTCTTGAAACACTTGACATGCTTCGGGAGGCCAGAGTCGAGTATCTGCCCCTTTTCTAGTTAGGGCCGTCAATGGTGCTACTAAACGTGAGTATCCAGGGATGAAATGTCTGTAGAAGTTCGCGAACCCTAAAAAGCGCTGCAAGGCTTTTAATCCGATAGGTTGTGGCCATTTCTGGATTGCTGACACTTTCTCGGGGTCCATGTTGAACCCGGTAGCGGAAATAACATATCCCAAGAATGGTACCGAATCCTGTTCGAATAAACATTTCTCTAGCTTCGCATATAGGTGTTGCTCTCGGAGAATCTGGAGTACTTGTCGTACCTGGCGTCGATGAGACTTCAAGTCCTGCGAGAAAATAAGGACATCGTCCAGATACACAATAACACAAGAATACAATAGTTCACGAAGAATCTCATTCATGAGATACTGGAATACCGCTGGGGCGTTACATAACCCAAATGACATGACCAGGTACTCATAATGCCCGTCCCGGGTATTGAATGCAGTTTTCCATTCATCCCCGGGACGGATCCGGACCAGATTGTAAGCCCCCCGCAAATCCAGTTTAGTGAATACTCGAGCTCCCTGAAGTTTGTCAAGCAGTTCAGGAATTAATGGTAGCGGATAGCGGTTCTTCTTAGTAATGGTATTCAAACCCCTATAGTCAATGCATGGTCTGAGGGAACCATCCTTTTTAGCCACAAAAAAGAACCCCGCTCCTGCAGATGATTTAGATGGTCGGATGAACCCTTTAGCGAGATTCTCACTGATATACTCTGTCATGGCTTTAGTCTCAGGTTGAGAGAGAGGATAGACCCTACCTCGTGGAGGCGTGGTTCCAGGAAGTAAGTCTATAGCACAGTCAAAGGGGCGATGTTCGGGTAGAATCTCCGCTTTTTCTTTAAAAAAGACGTCTGCGAAGTCCGCGTAGGGAGCTGGGAGTGGAACTCCAATATGAGCCAATGGAATAGGTGGAACCGGTGTGGCCCTGATGCAGGACTGGAGACAATGTGAACTCCACCGAGTAATCTGAATATCATCCCAGCAAATCGTTGGTGAATGTAACTGCAACCAAGGTAAACCGAGGACAATCGGGTGCACAGAGCGCTCCAGGACCAAAAATGAGATTGTCTCTTCATGTAATATCCCGGTTTGAAGTATCAGTGGTTTCGTGATAACAGAGATACTCCCGGGCAACGGAGTTCCTTGGATGGAAGTAACCCGTAATGGTGGAACACGAGGTTGCGTGGATAACTGAAGTTGCTGAACTAAGGTCTGGGTGATGAAGTTCCCTCCAGCTCCGGAGTCAATGAGAGCTTGAGTTTCGAAGGAACCTCCGGAAAACCTTAAAGTTACAGGAACTGTACATTGAGGAGCAGCATTGAAACAGCCCAGAAGACACTCCTCTGCTTCTTCTAGACTCGAGCGTTTTCTGGCCTTACTTTACATTGCGACAGGAAATGACCCTTTCCGCCACAATACAAACAAAGGCCCAGAGACCGGCGACGACGTCTCTCCTCCTCCGTCAAAGAAGTTTTACCCAATTGCATGGGTTCCTCGGGAGAGGCCTCAGCGGACGACCCCGTGGATCGAGGCATGGACACGAGCGGCCTCGAGAAAGCGGGAGCCAAAGCACCATACGTCGGGGAGGACGTACCTCCTTGGCCCTCTGCTGCAGACGTTGGTCTATGCGTCCAGTGAGCTCGATGAGAGCGTTAAGGTCTTCGGGGATGTCTCGGGCTGCCAAGACATCTTTGATTCATCCCGCTAAACCCTCAAGGAAAACCCTCAAGGAAAATCCCGCGCAGGGCGTCATCACGCCAGCCTACTTCCAGCGCCAGCGTGCGAAATTCCAGCACATATTCAGCCAAAGTGCGGGGTCCCTGGCGGAGCTGTAGTAATTCAGAGGTTGCAGAAGTCTGACGAGCGGGTTCATCAAACGCTACTTTGAAATTAGCCACAAAGTGATCCAAATTGGAGAGAGTTGTGTCATTTTTCTTCCACATTGGAGATGCCCAATTCAATGGGGAGGAGGAATAGCCTAGTGGTTCAAGTCCCACTGTCGCTCCTTGTGACCTTGGGCAAGTCACTTTACCCTACATTGCCTCAGGTACAAAAACTTAGATTGTAAGCCCTCTGGGGATAGAGAAATACCTACAGTACCTGAATGTAAACCGGTGTGATATCTCAATTGAGATGAATGTCAGTATATAAAAATAATAAAATAAATAAATAAATAAATGCCTTACCGTCTAGTAAGGAGAAGATGTATGCCACCTTAACCGAATCGGTAGGGAACTGGTTCGGGAGTAAAGCGAATCTCACAAAACACTGGTTTAGGAACCCACGACACGCTTTAGAGTCTCCTGCGTACCGAGAGGGAGCGGGAAGCTGCGTGGGTGTCTGCAATGTGACGACCGGAGCAGCCACAGGTACCGGTGCAGTATCCATGCGAGTTGCCATGCGTTCCACAGTGGCAACCAAGGAGTCCAATACCTGCTGCTGTTGCACCAGCCGTTGGGCGAGCCCCGGAATGGCCTGGAGACCAGCGAGGTCTGCCGGATCCATGGGAAGTGGATCCTTGGGCAGGCCGGCCAGGAAGGACGACCGGGAGGCAGAACACACACTGGGCTGACGAGCTTCACCTGGAAACCCGTGATTCCTCCAGAGGAGCTGTAGGAACCCGGGTCGCTAGGGCTTAGGCGTCTTCACCCTGGAAGTCCGAGGTCCCCCCAGGAGGAGCCCGTAGGGACCCGGACCGCTGGGACTTAGGCGAAGTACTGATGAACCCAGGAAGAGTGTGAACCGGAGTCAGGACTGGCTGCAAACAGGCAAAGTGAAGTCACGGAGCTGAGTCAGGACTGGAGGCTGGCAGCGGAGACAGATTCACGGACCGGAGTCGAGGCGGGTGGCAGTCAAGCAGGGTCTGAGTCACAGGCAGAAATCAGGGCAGGCGGCAAACTGGCAAAGTCAAAGTCACGAGCTGGAATCAAGGCAGGCAGCAAACAGGAACCAACGATTAAGCAAGCAGAATACAAGGCAGGCAGGCAGGAATCAGGAACCGACAGGAGGCAACTAGCACTTCAGAAAGTGACCTCGTTGCTAGGCAAAGATAGAATCCCCGGGCTCGGTTTAAATCCCCCTTACTGGCGTCTGACGTCATCAGGAGGCGGATTCTGACATCCGGGGCTGCACCAATAAAACGGCGGTCCTCGCGCACGCGCGTGGCACTCCAAGGGGGGCGGAGTCTTCAGCGGCGTCTCCCTCGTGGAGATGCCGCTGCCATGCGGCTTGGGAGGCCCAGGAACTGGCGGTTTTCAGCCGCTGCCACGCGGCTCGAGAGGCTCGGGGACCGGCGAATCGCGGCGCCTCAGAAGGAGGTAAGGGCCCGGTCACTGCCTCAGTGACCTGGGCCCTTACCTCCTGATCTGGGATAGACAGGCAGATGGCAAGGTGCTGCTGCTGGCTGACATCATACAAAGTTAAAATGGCATCAAAGACGCCACCATGAATGGACTTCCATTACTGCATGGAAACTGCGTTCATGCGCAGTTAACAGATTACAGCGTGGGAATTTAGTTCATGCGCCCAAACTCCTGTTATTGTGCAGTATCAGTGTTCCCACACAGTAATAGAGTTTATGTGCAGTAATGGGAGTTCCACTAAATAAACACATGCTTCCAGCATAAAAGGTGAGTGGGAGGGTATCAGCCAGGGTGGGAGAGAGGGGGTGACTGGGCTGATCTTGAGGAGGGACATTTTAACAATTTTTATCAGGGAGGGAGGGATGAAAGTGGATATTCAGGCCGGCAGGGTGAGATCGTTGTTTCCAAGCAGTCGGGCGGATTTTAAAAGCCCTGCTCGCGTAAATCCGGGCGGATTTACGCGAGCAGGGCCTTGCGCGCTGGCACGCCTATTTTCCATAGGCCGCCGGCGCGCGCAGAACCCCGGGATGCACGTAGGTCCCGGGGTTTTTGGAAGGGGGCGTGTCGGGTGCGGGGCCGATCGACGCGGCGTTTTGGGGGCGGGGCGGGGCGTTTCAGGGGCGGGCCCGGGGGCGTGGTTTTGGGCCGGGGTGTTCCAGGGGCGTGGCCGCGCCCTCCGGAACCGCCCGCAGATCGGGTCTCGGCGCGCCAGCAGCCCGCTGGCGCGCGTGGATTTACGTCTCCCTCCGGAAGGCATAAATCCATGGATAAAGGTAGGGGGGGGTTTAGATAGGGCCGGGGGGTGGGTTAGGTAGGGGAAGGGAGGGGATGGTGAGGGGAGGGCGAAGGAGAGTTCCCTTCGAGGCCGCTGCCGCGCAAGGCTGCCGATCCAGGATTTTAGAGGATACGCGCGGCTATGCGCGTATCTTATAAAATCCAGTGTACTTTTGTTTGCGCCTGCTGCGCAAACAAAAGTACATGATCGCGCAGTTTTTAAAAATCTACCCCAGTGATTTCTGTGCAGTAACTCTCATTACTATGTAGAAATAGCTAAATTCAGAAAAAACAAAAACAAAAAAACCCCAACCCACTGTAGCCATGAAGTGGTCATCAAATTGACCCTACCTGAAACAAAAATGAAAAAGAAACTGGTACCACCCATATTTTTAAGTCTGCTTAGGTAACTTTAGAAAGAGGAAATAAATAAAATAATCCTTCCTTTTTTTCTACTAATTATGCCTTACTTATGCAACACTGCTTGCCTTCAAATGTGGGCACCACTGCTTTACATCATTTTATATCATCTCTTTGAGGTCACTTTCCTGCTTTGTGAATATCACCCTTTCGTCTCCCATCCTGTAGCACTTCCTTGGATTTCTGCACTCGGAATTCGTAACTGCAATTTTACTACTGAAACTTAAGCTACCAAGTACTTGTTTCTAATGTTGCAGACCTTCCTTTAAAATTCAACCTTGAATTGCTGATAATGCCTCTTTCTGATGACATGAGATGTTGTCTTGCCTTTGATTGATGTGCTGACTGCCTGGATGATATTATGAATAATTCTGATTGTTTTCTCTGTCTTAACTTTGTTTATGTTTCCCTCTGTACACTGGTTTGTAACCTCCTTGGGAGAGGCGGTTAATACACTTAAAAATAAATCAATAAATAGCTGTACAATGAGCTTTCCTTTTCCGATCCAGCAGACCCTGTATCTCAGCATCCTTCTCATGAAACTAATCTTGGAATCTGCTGTGATAAGGCTGATGGGTTCAGTACATGTGGAAAAAATGACAGTCCTTCCACAAACTTTCTGTATCATCATCAACTGAGAATATGCTAGATAGTCTGTTTTGAAGACACTGCTGAAAATTCCCATGAATTGCTAAGCACTGAAGGGACTTGGCATTGAGCTCCAAGTGTGGTTATAGTAGTAGTAACACTAAGGGGCAGCTAGAATGAGAATAGTCTGATGGAGTTGTACTTTTGACTTTGGCTGAAGATGCAGACACAGAATAGGGAACTGGTACTGAGGGACAGCTGTGATTTGCTGGGTCACATAGGGAAAATATAAAAGGTTACAACATCTGAAAAGAAAAGAAAAAGATTAGTTCACTAGAAAGTAAACCATTTTTAACAGCAAGACATTATTATACTGGAGAAAATGTGGTATCTTTATGTATGTATATCACTTACCAGTAAAATATTACAGTAAATGAATTTTGTGAGAAATAGAACCAATAAAGAAGTTATTGTATGTATTACTGAGGGCAGTATACAGAGTTCTGAGCTCAGAGTTTCAGGTTTATTTCCTACAAGACTACTTAACAAGAAATTTAGGGGTCATTTCAGTAAAGTGGTATTGATTTATGGAAAATGTGCAAAAATACACAGAGATTTATACTAAAAAGGCTATTTACATGGGAATCACAAAATAAGCATACATTTTCATGACTACATTGATATTTTGTGGTTAATGTAACAAAAGTGTGCATTACAGCATGAACCGTCAGTATCTGTTCTGTTTATGCAAGGAAAGTCAGAGGCACGTAAGTAGTGTCAGTTATGTTTGTGCACTTTGCTTGCATACAATTAATATAAAAGACAGTGATCCACATGCACATAAGAGTCATTGGTATACAAAGAGAGGGAGCATCTGAACCCTGGAGATCAAGAATATTTTTTTCTAGCAGAAGAAAGTTTATTTTTCAATGACTTTTCAGTGTGCTGTCATATCTCTTACATGACTACTTTTCTTTGATCCATCCCAGTGTTTTCAGGTTCTTTGGGGTTTTCTTGTAAATGGCTATCTATCTGAACATAAGAAATTGCCATGCTGGGTCAGACCAAGGGTCCATCAAGCCCAGCATCCTGTTTCCAACAGAGGCCAAAACCAGGCAACAAGAACCTGGCAATTACCCAAACACTAAGAAGATCTCATGCTACTGATGCAATTAATAGCAGTGGCTATTCCCTAAGTAAAATTGATTAATAGCCATTAATGGACTTCTCCTCCAAGAACTTATCCAAACCTTTTTTGAACCCAGCTACACTAACTGCACTAACCACATCCTCTGGCAACAAATTCCAGAGCTTTATTGTGCATTGAGTGAAAAAATATTTTCTCCGATTAGTCTTAAATGTGCTACTTGCTAACTTCATGGAATGCCCCCTAGTCCTTCTATTATTCGAAAGTGAAAATAACTGAGTCACATCTACTCGTTCAAGACCTCTCATGATCTTAAAGACCTCTATCATATCCCCCCTCAGCTGTCTCTTCTCCAAGCTGAACAGCCCTAATCTCTTCAGCCTTTCCTCATAGGGAAGCTGTTCCATCCCCTTTATCATTTTGGTTGCCCTTCTCTGTACCTTCTCCATCGCAACTATATCTTTTTTGAGATGCGGCGACCAGAATTGTACACAGTATTCAAGGTGTGGTCTCACCATGGAGCGATATAGAGGCATTATGACATTTTCCGTTCTATTAACCATTCCCTTCCTAATAATTCCTAACATTCTATTTGCTTTTTTGACTGCTGCAGCACACTGAGCTGACGATTTTAAAGTATTATCCACTATGATGCCTAGATCTTTTTCCTGGGTGGTAGCTCCTAATATGGAACCTAACATCGTGTAACTACAGCAACGGTTATTTTTCCCTATATGCAACACCTTACACTTGTCCACATTAAATTTCATCTGCCATTTGGATGCCCAATCTTCAAGTCTTGCAAGGTCCTCCTGCAATGTATCACAGTCTGCTTGTGATTTAACTACTCTGAATAATTTTGTATCATCTGCAAATTTGATAACCTCACTCGTCGTATTCCTTTCCAGATCATTTATATAAATATTGAAAAGATCCCTGAGGCACTCCACTGTTTACCCTTTTCCACTGAGAAAATTGACCATTTAATCCTACTCTCTGTTTCCTGTCTTTTAACCAGCTTGTAATCCATGAAAGGACATCGCCTCCTATCCCATGACTTTTTAGTTTTCGTAGAAGCCTCTCATGAGGGACTTTGTCAAACGCCTTCTGAAAATCCTAATACACTACATCTACCGGTTCACCTTTATCCACATGTTTATTAACCCCTTCAAAAAAATGAAGCAGATTTGTTAGGCAAGACTTCCCTTGGGTAAATCCATGTTGACTATGTTCCATTAAATCATGTCTTTCTGTATGCTTTACAATTTTGTTCTTGAGAATAGTTTCCACTATTTTTCCCGGCACTGAAGTCAGGCTCACTGAAAGCGTTTGTGCTATGTACATCTTATGGCTCATCTGAAAGCGTTTGTACTATGTACATCTTTTTTTGATCGGTCTGGTCTATATTTATGTGGTTGGGTGACTGTGGATGTGCCTTAGCATAGTAGGAGAATGCTTGGGAATAGAAGGAATGAAGCAGAGAGGCAATTGTGATATCAGAAAGAATAGATGAGAAGAGAAGATCCTGGGACAACAGAGGAAAGATAATATGACCTAGTAAGGCCATAAGAATATACAACGGAAGATGTATTTTATGCACAAGGCCATCCTAGAGCTAAAAAATGTCACCTTGCAATCCTTGACCACATGTCTACCTCCAAGGACAAAGTGATCTTTACCATCTCCAATGTGGGCCACTGTTTTTTCACTGCTTTTTTTTCACTGTTTTTTTCACTGCTTCAGCATACTGTGCTGACGATTTCACTGTATTATTCACTATCATGCCTAGATCTGAATTTCTTACTTAAGATCCTTTTTCTGGCAACAGAAAGATGTAGGCCATCTGCATATAGCCTTTTACTGTACATGTTCATCTCTGCAGGCCATACCAGCCAAAGGACATAGACAGAGTTGAGGCAGTTCATCAGAGAAAGGTTGCCAAAATGATTCACAATTTGTACCATAAGTCTAACTAAATGAGATTCAAAGCCACACATATTTGAATTTATTTATATGGATTTGAAGTGCACATTTCTTGAGCTCAGATACCTTTTCTGAAAAAGATGTTTTGCTGAGGTTGTTATTCATTTTGTCCATGACCAATTTATTAGTAGCACTACACAAATTTTTCTCCAGCCGTAGATTTATCCTCTGGGGACAAAAGTCTCATCAGGCCTTTTGCAGAAGTTCTTGCTTGCAATGCATTTCTGTGGATTTGTTTTCCCTTCTTGAAATTGCAGGAAATCACAGCTGTGGGGGGGGGGGGGGGGGGGGGGGGGGGGGAGAGATGTACTATTTCAGAGCAGTGAATGCAAACTGCCTTGTAGACGTTTTTGCACTATTTTACCCCAACTTTGTCTGATCCCTAAACCTGACTTTTTATATCTAAAGGGGTAGATCTTTAAAAAGTACGCTGGATTTTATAAGATACGCGCGTAGCCGCACGTATCTTATAAAATCCGGGGTTGGCGCGCGCAAGGGGGTGCACATTTTTGCAACCTGCGCGCGCCGAGCCCAGCGTGCGCTGCCTGTTCCCTCCGAGGCCGCTCCGATTTCGGAGCGGCCTCGGAGGGAACTTTCCTACGCCCTCCCCCCACCTTCCCCTCCCTTCCCCTACCTAACCCACTCCCCCGGCCCTATCTAAACCCCCCCTAACTTTGCGCGCGCCGGCCGGCAGCCCCGCTCCGTCCTCCGGTCCCGGGGGCTGGTCCGGAGGCCTCGACCATGCCCCGGGCCGGCGCCACGCCCCCGGGCCCGCCCCCAAAACGCCGCGGCTCGCCCCCGAAACGCCACATCGTTTCGGGAACGCCCCCGGACACGCCCCCTCCCGCCCCTTTTCGAAAGCCCCGGGACTAATGCGCGTCCCGGGGCTTTACACTCACCAGCGGCCTATGCAAAATAGGCGCGAGAGGGCCCTGCGCACGTAAATCCAGAAGGATTTACGCGCGCAGTCCTTTTAAAATCCGCCCCAAGGAGTCTGTAAATCAGTGTAATACTAGCAATCAGCGTACAGGATAGAGTGAGGGCTATGCTGCTCATTACTGACCGTCTTCATTTCCTTATTGTACTTCCGAAAAGATAACAGTATTAGACATGGAAAAGAGAATACATAGTGGAAAATGAAGGTCCTTTAAACATCTAAACTCTTAAATTGCATGTGTGCATAGTACAGCATTGCCCCCTCTCTTTCAAATTCAGATTCAGGACACTTTATTAGTATGATGATGATTTGTAGGTTTCACCATAATTGTACCTAGAGTGATTAAAATAAAAAAAATAATGAAAAATACCTAGATAATAGTATTATTAAATACAATTGTAAAGTATAGAAAGGATAACAACAAGGACAAATTCTAGGATTCCACTGATGTTGAGTATTGTCTCAGATCATACTATGTTTTGAGTGTGGTGGCAAGATATGACATCCTTTGCAGCCGCGGCTGCTGTTTCTTCTGTTTCCCCTCAGGATTATACAGAATTCTTCCTGCTCATTCTCTTGTGGGAAGTCTTATTTTCTTTATCAGTTTTGGGAAATATGCATTAACCTTTTCAAAGATCCCCAGAGGAAATAAATACAATTATATCATGTTTAAAAAGAGGATAATAAAATCAAGAAGAATAAACTCATACAGGGTGCAACTAATTAGGGTCCACAATAAATAAAAAAGGGATTCAAATGGTGGGGGGAAGGAAGAGGAAAAACAAGAAAAAAGGAAATTAACCATTTTCTAGTAAGAAAGTTTTCTCATGTATCTTTGCATTTTGAACAGTAGGGGAGCAATTTTCAGTAAGACATAATTTGAAGATCAACTTATACTTTTCTATCCAGTGACCTTCAAGCTAATTTTCAAAGGGAAACTATATAGACTTCCAAACTACTTTACATGTGTGTGGAGTATGTGTGGAAAAGGATGCGCAGGGATTTGAAAAACAAAAGCTTTGTGTGTACTTCTTATTCCCCAACACAGGAACAGTACTTTACCCCACAGCTAAATCTGTTAGTGCTGTTATGGTATTGTAGGTTTGCTATTTATAAATGTTGCATTACTTCACAAAGTGCCTGAGAGTGCAGAACATTGTTGCTGATGTGACAGAATTTTAATTTTCTTCTTTGTATGGTGAAATCTGTACAAAAAGTGGTGAAAAAGGCTTGAACTGGAATCTGGCCTATTGGAGGCTGGTGCTATGTGTGTGTGCCATGCAGGAGCGGTTCTATAATGAGGCGGGGTTTGAGGCGGCAAAAAATGACCCTCTCAGAATGCCACCGTGGCATCCGCCTGCCCCTGCCGCCGCTACCGATCCAGGCAGGCAGTGGCAGAAGAGGGAAGGGTCGCTGCAACGGGCCGCCACCATAGGCCAGACAGGCAGTGGCTGAAGAGAGGAGGGTCACTGCCACCGGAAGCCGGGCTGGTGGTGGCTGAAGAGAAGATGATCACCACCGAAGGCCAGGCCAGCAACAAAGAGGAGGGCTGGCAGCAGCTGAAGGGAGGAGAGATGGGGCGGAGCAAGAGGTGGTGGGTTGAGGGGGCACCATTTCATCCCTCGCCTCAGGTGGAAGATTGCCTTGAGCCGCCCCTGATGCTGTGTGTGTGCTATGAGTGGCTTTAGTAGAGGCAGACTCAGATGAATGTTGACCGGCGCCATCTTGTGCTCCTACCATGTGGCAGGGGATGACCAATGGCACCGGTAGCCCCTGTGACATAGTAAGGGTAAAGGTTATTGGTGCCATTTTGAATACTGGCAGCCAATGGCCCGAGTGCAGGAGATCACTCCAGGACCCCTGCTGGACCCAGGGACTTTTGGTAAGTCTTGGAGGGTCAGGAGGGTGGGGAATTTATTCGTTAGATACGTTGTTTTCGTGGGGGTTCGCCCTTTGTTTCGTGACCCCCACGAATACAACAGATAGGGACATATACGTATGCACATCCCTAGCTTCCCATAAACCAGTTGGAAAGGAGAAGCACTGGTGGCTGCATTGACATGTTTGTTGTGGGAGAATTTAGCCCAAGGCAGGAGGTGACTGATTGACATAAGAATAGAGGAATGTTTTAAGGATTTGGTTCATGTGTTCCACTTGCCCATTGTCCTGTGGGTAGTAGGCAAGCCATGCAGTCAAACATGATACCAAACATTTTCAGAGAGAGCACCAGTACTGTGTGGTGTGGTGAATTGAACTCCTCTAGCCAATCATAAATGCTTCAGTAAGCCATGTAAGTGGCAGATATGGAGGGTAAACAGATGTGCCAACTCTGGAGCGCAAGGAAGGCAAGGCAATGGGACAAAGTGTGGCATCTTGGAGAATCGATCAATCACCACCTATGTTACAGTGGTGCTGTTAGAGACAGGGGGAGTACATGATAAAGTCCATCGACAGGTGGTTCTAGGGTTCCCTGTAGATTGGCAACAGCCACCAGTGTCGAATCATGCAATAGTTTTTTTCTGTGCGAAGGTGGGGTACAAGTCAACATGATGTCCTGCTTCATTTGTGACTACCAGTAATGGAAACAGTTCAAGAGTTTGTGCTTGTCTAGTGTGTCCAGCCACATGGGAGTCATGGACCCATTTCAACAATTTCTCATGCAATCTGGAAGGCACCAATATCTTCCCTAGAGGGATGGTACTGCAGGAGCCAGGAGTATCTTAGTAGGATCGATGATGTGCATAGGAGGCTCCGGGTCATCCTGTCTGGATGGAACAAGAGAGGGCATCTGCTAGTTGGTTCTTGAGCTGAGGGTGGTAAAAATTGAAGTGGATAAAGAACAGAGACCAGCAGGCCTGCCTAGCATTAAGCTACTGAGCTGGATGTAGATGTCTGAGATTCTTGTAGTTGGTCATATAGTGATGCGATGTTAAGCCCCTTTGAGAAGATGGTGCCACTTTTCTAGCGCCAATTTGACTGCTAAGAGTTCCTGATCTCCAATTGCATAGTTGTGCTTGGCCAAAGAGAGCTTCTTAGAATAGAAGGAATGTGGATGAAGCACCCCTTCAGGACTCTATTGGCTGAGGACAGTCCCTATCCCCAGTGTACTAAAATCTACCTCTAGAATGAAGGGACATGTGGGATTTGGGTGGCATAAGCAAGGTTCATTGGGAAAGGTGTCCTTTAATTTCTGGAAAGCCTCAGTAGCCTCTGTCAGCCAGTCTTTGGTATTAGCACCCTTACAAGTAAGTGTGGTGGTGGTGGTGGGGGGGGGGGCTGCCACAAAGGAGTAATTAGGAATAAACTAACAGTAATAATTAGCAAACCCCAGGAATCTTTTTAAGGCTCAGACACCCACTGGGAGAGGCCATTACCTTTAGAGATGAGCTTCGTTTTTTTTCTACTGGGTCGTTTTTTGAGTCGGACGCTTCAGGGTAAAGTTCACTTTTCCTTGGTTAGTTTTTTGGAAAAACAAACAAAAACTAAACGGGGGGAAACGAAACGGGCCCAAAAAACGAAACATCCCAAAAAACGATGCGGGAAAACAAAGCTCAAAAAAACCCACCCCAAGCATTAAAATTTACTTTAATACATTAAATACAACCCCCCACACCATCCCAATCCCTCCCCAAGACTTACTAACATCCCTGGTGGTCCAGCTGGGTCCCGCGAGCGATTTCTCCCTCTGTGCCGTCGAGCTTTCCGGCCTGCCTCGCATCAAAATGGCGCCGATAGCCTTTGACCTACTATGTCACAGGGGCTACCAGTGCCATTGATCAGCCCCTGTCACAAGGTAGGAGCAATGGATGGCCGACGGCATCTTGTGCATCATCTTGTGCGCCATCTTGTGCACTCGGGCTGTCGGCTGCCCGTAATAAATGAACATCTCTAATTACCTTTGGCTTTTACCTTGCCTGGGTCTATCCAGAATCCATCTCATGAGACTATGTACCCAAGGAAGGGAAGTTTCTCTTGCTCAAAGAGACATTTCTCCAGTTTGGCATAGAGGTTATTCTTCCAAAGATGCTGCAGGATGGTGCAAACAACTCTATGATGGGAACTCAAGGTCTGGGAGAAAATTACCATGCAAGTATACAACAGATTGCAAAAGATCTCATTGACCATTTTCTGGAAAACTGCCGTGACAATGCAAAGCCCAAAGGGCATGACCAAATACTCATAGTGCCTGTCATGGGTGTTGAGCACGATCTTCCATTCATTACCAGACTTGATGCAGATAAGGTTATATGTACGCCTGAGGACCAATTTTGTGAATATTTTAGTGCCCTGTAGGCAATAAAAGAGCTCAGCTATTAAAGGCAGAGGGTAACGGTATTTCTTGGTGATGGCATTTAGACTGCGGTAATCTATAGATGGCCTGAAAGATCCATCTTTCTTCATGATGAAGAAGAAACCATCTCCTGCTGGAGAAGAGGAACGCCAGATAAATCCACAGTCCAAATTTTCTTGAATGTAGTCCTATCTCTGGTGGAAATAGGTGGTAAACCTGGCCCCATGAGGGTATAGTTCTGGATAGGAGCTCTATACCGCAGTCATAAATGTGATGAGGAGGCAAGGTTTTGTTACTCTTCTTAGAAAAGACATATTTGTAATCTACATATTGAGGTGGAAGCCATGGTCACCAGGAAAGAATTTTCCATGGAAACCAAACAGGAGTATGTGCATCCATGGTCCCAGTGGGTAAGTTCCAAGGTGAACCAGTCAAAGTGAAGTTGGTGTTGTTGGAGCTATGGTAAACCAAGTATGATGGCTCTGGGGATCACGTGGAAGCTGATCTCTAAGTTCAAGAGGCTGGTGCATAAAGTTAGAGGCACCATGACCCGGGTCACCTGTCCCACCTGTATTGTCAGTTGGAGGCTGTGTTGAATTTGTATGTCATCTACTTTATTTTCAGAGGTGCAGCACATTGAGAAAAGTTCCTTTAAAAAGAAGGCATAGAATCTGTTTTTAAAAAAGATAAAAACATGCCAGAGTGATTGTAAGAATGTTAACCTATACTAAAAACTCATTATACAAATTAGGAGGTGTCAACTAAACTGACATAAAAAGTACTAGTTCCCTGAGATCAGAGCAAATGTGTATTTGCAAGGCTGCTCTTTGATAAAGTGAATATAATTCCTCAATCTGAAATCTTTTAAAATATATTGCTCTTTATTTTTGGTACATAGGCTTGTATTTTGTCTAACAGATCATTATAGTTCTTTTTAGATGAGAGTTGGATATTTGATTTAAAAATGTATTTTGTTAAATAAATTAATTATATACTATCAGACTTTGCAAGTTCTACTTTCAAATACATATAATTCAATAAATTCAATAAAAAATGTGGATAAATATAAATATGTTCTGCATTTCATAAACTGTTATAACTTCAGTTTTGTAAAAGCCTATTGAATTAAGAGAAGATACATTTGATTGTATTAAGTGTAATGAAAAGTTTATTCTATCTGTGGTCTGATTATAGTAAATAATAGCCAGGTCCAGATATACTGTTAGTTTTGTGAAAAAAAGAGCAAAAATGATTCAAAATGCTTCTAAACCAGATTGCTGCCACAGTTTTGAAAAAAGGCCTCTTTTTTTCTCAAGTATTTAATTGCCTGTAATTTATGACAGTGAAAGAATTCTGCAAAGGAAAACATGCAAGTGAAAACATCTATAAAAAGCTCTCTGAAATGTTTGCCCTAATATTATCTGAAAATTAAATCGGGCCATAAATCTATTGCTCCTTCCATCTGAGATGAGATTCATATAGATTTATTATCAACATTTTTTGTGTTTACATTTGTTTTCAATTGTTGAAATTAGCATATCACATAAAGCTGTATAAAAAGATAGAGATGGGCCAATCCAATTCTTAATCTAGAAGGCATAGGCAAAAGAAAACTTCATATTATTTTTAAATGCCTCTAAAATTAGCCCTTTTCTCACTCGTGATGAGGTCCCTATGTGACATGGGATGAATACATAATGACCTTCTCACAATTATTATGTATTCATTTTGCAATACCATGGGATGTCATCATGAAAGCAATAAGGGTCTAATTTTACAAATATGCAGATTGAAATATGCAAACATACTTGAAAACTCTACTCACTCTCTTTTACTTCAGAAACTGTTCCAACACAGTGATTTATTAGGTGCACTTTCTGTGATCTTAAGCATAAGAGTAATTTTTGGATCACAAACGTGTATAAACCTGTGATCAAAACAACTGGTACACACATTTTAAAGAAAATTGTGTCCATTATCATTAAATATTTTATTAATGAGAAGGGATACATTACCCACTGAAGTGAATAGGGTTCAGAGCTGATAGTGATAAATTCAAATGGAATTCTTGGTGACTTAAGATGTGGAATAATGAATCTTATTTAGTTGTAATTTTATATTCATGACAAATGTAGATGAGATAGTTAAATATGGTGTCAAGACATTGAGTTTTCAACAATTTTGACAAAGATATTGGCCATTATATAAGAATGAACTGATGTTTCATTTCAAGTAGTTGCAAGAAACAGAGACATCTTTAGAGAGTCAGCTTTGTATCTATGATAACTAGCTCACAGGCAGAACAGTTTTTCATAGTATCCTCTGTTGAGTTAATCAAACCAAACCTTTTCTCAGAGAAGTTTTATTGTGCTGAGAATGCCAAGATTACTTTCATGTGTGCTATTTATAATAGGATGGGATAGAGAATAAGAAATTACTAGGGGTAGATTTTCAGACCTACGCGCATGGCGTCTATGTGCGCATGGCGTCTATGTGCACCCGCTACACGGCGCACACACATGGACACGCAATTTTATAACATGCGCGTGCCGGTGTGCGCATGTTATAAAATCAGGGGTCGGCGCGCACAAAGGGTGCACATTAGTGCAACTGGCGTGCGCCAACGCCTGCGGCCTTCCCCCGTTCTCTCCCAGGCAGCTCTGATTTTGGAGTGGCCTAGGACGGAATTTCCCAACCCCCTAAACTAACCTCCCGACCCACAACCTACCCTCCCAACCTTAACCTAAATCCCCCAAAATGTTTGTTATAACTGTTGCACCTGCCTTGGAGCAGGTGCAGGTTACGCTCACCAGCAGCCTGCCGGCACACAATCCCCCAGCATAGCGGCAAATAGCCGCTGTGCCGGGAGCCTCTGACCCCACCTTAAGCCCCCGGACTGCCCCGAACCCTCCCTGCCCCTTTCCTGGGGCTTTACGTGCATGGCTGGGCCTTTTTAAAATAGGCCCGGTGCACATAAGTCCATTTACGCGTGTAGGGCTTTTAAAATCCAGGCCCTAGTTTGGTACACTAAGGGCTGAATTTTAAAAGCCCTATGCTCGTAAATCTTGGGGGGGATTGCATGCGCTGGGCCTATTTTATAAAGGCAAGGCACTGCGCAGGGCAGGGTGGGGCCAGAGGCCTCTGACACAGCGGCCATTTGCCGCTGTTTGGAGGATCGTGTGCCGGCAGGATGCCGGCGCTCGCAAGTTGCGCCTGCCCGGAGCAGGCGCAAAAGGTAAGTTAAAGGAATTGGGTGGGGTTAGGATAGGGCTAGGGGGTGGGAGGGTTAGGAGTAGAGGTGGGAAGGTTAGATTAGGGGAGAGGGAATGGGGGAAGGCCACGGGCATCGGTGCACACAAGATGCAAAATTGTGCTCCCCCTTGTGTGCGCCGACCCCCAATTTTATAACATGCGCACGTACCTGCACGCGCATGTTATAAAATCGGGCGTCCATGTGTGCATGCACAGTAGAGCGCCCACATGGACGCCTGCGCGTACCTTTGAAAATTTACCCCTAAATGACCAAATGATCATTGTGAATGGTAGGTTTTCTTAGCAGAAAATGATTGCTGTTCTGTTATGCTACAATCTAGATCTAGGATCTTGGCATTGTGAATCTCATTGTCACAGGATTGGAAGAGTGGACCCTGGGTCCACTGAGTGACAGGGCTAAGGTATGGCACAGAATGGAGAGGCAGGGATGTGGTCGGGCAGGCAAGGTCAAGGCAGGCAGAAGGAGGAGACAGGCAAGTAACAGGGCAGGCCACAGATTTAAGCAAGGTCAGGAAGCAGACTGAGTCTCAATTGGTAGTCAGAATCAGGAACAGCCAGACGCAGAGGCAAGAAAAAAACAGAAGCTGTTGCTCAGGCAGTTCCTCAGAGGAGTGAGCTTCCTTTTTTAGTTAGAGCGGTGCTGATGTCATCAGTCTGTACCACAGGAAATCCTGAGCATTGGCCCAATAAAGCTGGTGAGTTGCTATGGAGCCCTTATTCAGAGCAGCAGGATAAAATAGAGGAGCAGGACATCAAGAGCCATGCTGGTAGGCCCCAGCAGATTACTGAGCCCGGGACCATGAAGTACATGGGACCGTGGTGCAGCACCCCATGGTCAGTGGCATGTTACACCAATACCACTTTCCTAAAGAGGTATTATATTGCTTTGCTGTTTCTTTGAAAAAATTAAGTAATGCGTGCTCTTGACACTACATGGTCAGCTAGAAAATAAATGTATTCAACACAGAATTTGCTACATTTTTGTTGGGTACCATGAGATACAATACAATTCATTAATACTCTGAGGTACTTAACTGTAGCCATTTTGATAGCTTCTACTTTTCTAGAGTCATATTGCATGCCATCAACTAGGAAGATTTGGTATAAAATTCCAATGAGGTCTTATTAAAATCACATTTGATTTTGTTGAGTGTCAATCATTTATCTGCAGGATACTTTCCTGTAGTTCAACACTGTATTCAGCTTGTATTTTGGCAAATACCAGAATATCATCACTGTGTCAACAGGGCTGATATTTAAATTGGTGTAGAGGACCTAAGATAGCTGACTATGTTTCATCTTGCTATCCTGTTTAACAAATATTTGTGTTCGATGTTCACAATGGAAGAACCTGGAGCAGGATCACATAAAATGAACACAAATAAGATTAGAATTGAGGAAAACTTCAATCAATTTTCAGTGCAAAGTGTGAGTGAGGAGCTACACGTGGATAATTCCCATAAGGCGATGGGGCCTTATGGGATACATCCAAGTGAACTTAAGAGAAAGAGATGCCATGGCAGCTAGAGATGTGATTCGGCCAAACCTTTTGGTTCAGCCTTCATTATTGGCCTGCCGTGGGAAATTTCGTTTTCCCGTGGTTCAGGCCGATTTTATTTCGGCTGTCCCCCCGAAACAGAGCACAAAACCCGCCCCAACCCTTCAAATTGAATTACAACGGGGGGTAGTAAAAAAAACCCCAAAATCCGCACCCACCCCAACCCTTCTATTAATTGCAACCCCCCCAAAACTTGCCAAAATTCCCTGGTAGTCCAGTGGGGGTCCTGGGAGCGATCTCCAGCTCTTGGGCCATCGGCTGCCAGTAATCAAAATGGCACTGATGGCCCTTTGCCCTTACCGTGTGACAAGGGCTCAGTGCCATTGGCTGGCCTCTGTCACATGGTAGGAGCAATGGATGGCTGACGCCATCTTAAATAATTGATTAGTGGCAGCTGACGGCCCGAGAGGGGAAGATCATTCCCGGGAACCCCGCTGGACCACCAGGGAATTTTGGCAAGTTTTGGGGGGATTGGGAGGGTGGGGGGGGGGGGTTTACAATTAATTAAATTTGAAAGGTTGGGGTGGGTTTAGGTTTTTTTTTTAATGTGCCCTTTCTTCCCCCTCCCCAAAAATGATAAGAAAACCACATGAAATTTTGTGGGTTTTCTTAGTATTTTGTCGCCCCCCCCCCCCCGAAACGCAACAAAATAGGAAATATTGTCTCTATTTCCTATTTTGTCGCAAACAAATGCACATCCCTAATGGCAGCTCTGCTGGATGACCTTTTCAATGCTTCTTTAGAGTCAGAAATAGTTCCAGATGACTAGAGATGGGCAGATGTGATTCCTGTTCATAAAAATGGAAGTAAGGAGGAGGCTGGGTACTACAGACCAGCTAGTCTGATGTCAGTGATGAGAAAATTAATGCAATAACTGCTAAAATAAAGGATAGTGCAGTTTTTGGAGTCCAATGGATTGCAAGATCCGAAGAAGCATGGTTTTACCAGAGGTAAATCTTGTCAGACAAATCTGATCAATTTTTTTGATTGGGTACCAGAGATTTGGATCAAGGTAGAGTGCTAGATATAGGGCTAGATTTTAAAAGCCCTGCACGCGTAAATCCTGCTGGATTTACGCGTGCAGGGCACTCGCGCGCTGCCACACCTATTTTGCATAGGCCGCCGGTGCGCGCAAAGCCCCGGGACGCGCGTAAGTCCCAGGGCTTCGTAAAAGGGGCAGGAGGGGCGTGTCCGGGGTCAGGGGGTGGTCCAGGGCAGGTGCGGGGGCATGGCGACGGTTCAGGGCAGGCCGGGAGGGCGGTCCCGAGTCCCCCGGTACTGCGGCCTGTGCCGGGGGATGCTGCGGCGGCACGAGCAAGTTACGCCTGCTTGAAGCAGGCGTAACTTGCACAACAAAAGGTAGGGGGGGGGGTTTAGGTAGGGCTGGGGGGTGGGGTAGATAGGGGAAGGTGGGGGGATGCGGAAGGAAAGTTCCCTCCGAGGCCGCTCTGATTTCGGAGCGGCCTCGGAGGGAACGAAGGCAGGCTGCGTGGCTTGGCGCGCGCAGGCTGCCAATTTTGCACAGCCTTGCGCGCGCCGACCCTGGATTTTATAAGATCCGGTGGCGCGAACAAAAGTATGCGCATGTGTATGTTTTTAAGATTTACCTCAGTGTGTAATTTGATTCCAGTAAGACCTTTGACACGGTTCCGCATAGGAAACCAATAAATACGTAGCCGCGCGTATCTTATAAAATCCAGCGTCGGCGTGAACAAAAGTACGCGCATGCGTATGTTTTTAAGATTTACCTCAGTGTGTAATTTGATTCCAGTAAGACCTTTGACACAGTTCCGCATAGGAAACCAATAAATACATTTAATGCCCTTTGGATGGGACCTGGACTGACTGACTGAGTTAGAAATTGGTTGAGTGGGAGGTGATGAAGGCAGCGTTAAATGGAGTTTTCCCCCAGGAGAGAGGTGTTGCTAGCATAGCGAAGTGCCTCAGCAATCAGTTCTTGGACCACTTCTTTTCAACATTTTTGTAAGCAACATACCAGAAGGATTGTTTGGAAAGGTTTGTCTTTTTGCCAATGATATCAAAATCTACAACAGGGTGGGCAGCTAGGAAGATGTGGAAAACATAAGGAGGGACCTAGCAATGTTTGAGGAATAGTATACAGCTTACACTAAATGCAGAGTAATGCATTTAGAGTGCAAAAACCCAAGGAAGAGAGATACAGCATTGAAGGTGAAATTCTTCTAAGATTGGGATCTGGGGGTGATTGTATCTGATGATCTTAAGGTGGATAAGAAATGGCCAAACAGTTGGATAAGGTGATGGCAAAACCCAGAAAGATGCTTGGCTGTATAGGGACAGGAATGGTCGGCAGAAAAAGAGAGGTAATATGGCCTCCTGTAATTGTACACAGTATTCTAATACTGTGTGCAATTCTGGAGGCCATACCTTCAAAAGGATATAAGCAGAATGGAGCTGGTCCAGAGGGAGGCTACTAAATAAGTCAGTGGTCTTTCACCTAAAACATATTGGGATAGACTTAAAGATCTAAACATTAATACTCTAGAAGAAAGGTGAGATAGGGGAGATATGATAGAGACTTTTAAATTTCTCAAAGGTTTACATGAAAAGGAGGCAAACTTCTTTCAATGGAAAGGAGGCTCTAGAATGAGGGATCATGGGCTGAGACTGAAAAAGGGTAGACTCTGGAGTATTCTCAGGCAACATTTCTTTACAGAGAGAGCAGTGGGTGCATGGACAGCCTCCAAGTGGAAATGGTGGAGACAAAAACAGTATTTGATTTTAAGAAAGCATTGGATAAATACTGGGGATGGCTAAGGGAGTGTGGGAATTAATTGCTAAATCAATTGGATAGATGAGTAGACTAATTGGTCCATATGGTCTTTTTCTGCCATCATGTTTCTATGTTTCTTTATAATTTCTGCCAAACGTTACTAGCTAGGTAACAGCGGAAATTAAGCAGGGTTAGCAGGCTAATCTGCTTTACTATGGCTTTTCTCCCATTCTTTATTGAATGGAAAAAAAAAGCATAGTAAATTAGGCTGTAAGCTAGCTAGTGCTGAAAATTAAAGATGAATTTTAAAATCCGGGCACCCACCAAAATCAGGAGATGGGATCAAATTTAGCATATGCGCCTGTCCACCTGATTTTATAAGCCATACACATGCACACACAAGTACTGATATGCAAATATCTCACAATGGGAAAAGAAGGGGCAGAATGTGGGTGTTACCTGGGCTGGGGCTAAAAGATATGCACACAAGTACGCACGCCCAGGTATATTTCACCGCAAAGTTACTTCTGCTATGGGCGTAAGAAAGTAAATCTTAATAAAACTATTTCCAGGCATCTCTGAAGTGTTTGAGGGTTAACTGGGTGGAGCACAGGCTAAAGAACTAGGGGGTTTGGAGGATCTAGCTCTTTTCTGGGCAAACTGGTGGATGAACTGATGAAACTGGTCATGGCCTGGACACACGTTTGGTATAAAATTTCCCTCACTTGAGCATCCCAAAGCCAATTTATGGTGAGGGTGCACAAGATTAAAATTAAGAGAACACATATGTACACCAGGGCTATTTTATAACATGTGGGCTTTTGTGTGCGCAGGAAATAAAATTGCCACATATCTGTTTATGCACTTATATAGACACGTATATGTACACTCATGCTCCCGTTTAAAAGTTTATTGTCCCTGTGCGAGCCAGCCAACTTCCTCTCTGAACCAATCCCACCCTGAGGACTATCCACTTTTTGAGTAGCTAAAAATAGTAGTTACTGAAACTAGACAGGTATTTAGCAGCTCAATGCAGCTATATTTAACCAACTAACCTTGAAAATCCATCCCAAAATGCATTGGGAATATGTTGAACTCTGTCTTTTATGGAATCTTGATATTTTTCATCAACTCAGCAAAAACCAAAAAGAGCTGTTTTCTTAGATGAAAAATGTATCTATGGGGCTATGCAATTGGGTATATCTCTTCATTAACATGGAGATACATTTTAGTGACCTATTCTATTAAAAAAAGGAGTGGAACTTTGGTTAAGAGATATATCAGACTTTGGTCATTGACTTTTTTTATTTCAATCAATTTCAGGTTTATTGTTATGCAATAGCTAAACAAAACTAATCATCTGAACCCATTGATATTTATTTATTTAGTACTTTTTTATACCGACATTCATGATACAGATCATGAATGTCGGTATAAACAGGGGGGAACAGGGGGTTATAACATTAACCTTAACGTAGAGGAAGAGGCAGAAGTTACAATATGATGAGGGTATATGCAAACTTTATAGTTTTGTCTATTTCTAACAATTATTTCTCTGATTATTAGGCAAATTTGAGAGCCATATCGGTAAAAAATGTGTTTCTACTGGCTAGAGCAGATTTGAAATGCAATGCCCATGATGTTTGCAGATACTCCCTTCAATCATAAAGAATGACAGTAACTGTAAAAATCTGAGGCTGATGCTGCAGTATATGTATACATACAATGAAAGCAGGATCAGGAGCCAAGGAAAGATCCTCAGAATATTAGTGGCACACATTTTGGGGAGTTAATTTCTGACTGCGATATTGGTACAAGTCCTTGGGTGCTTTTTAGTTTTTAACCTCTGGATTCTGCACTGTTTTCAAAATGACAGTACATGCATACTTTCACTTGGAAAATTTTCCCGGGAAAAGCACTCTCCCGCATTTAACCTGCCAATTTGTGCATGTAGATTTCCAGCAGAAAAAAAAAAGCATGCACTTATTGTTTGAAAACTCAAAAGTATTTGCTTAAGTACAACCCCTTCCACAATTCCATGCCCAGGAATTCCTCTTCTCATTGTGGGTAAAGTTACTTGTTTAGTAGCTCTGTGCATGTAAATTTACCTGCACACTACGAGTACGTGACTTTGAAAACAACCCTCCTTATTAAATCTCTCTTTTATTTTTTTTTTGCTGAGGTATGCCTTCCTGTGCTCTGAGTTTGGAGTCAAGCGTAAGATGAGTGAGAGATACTGGCAAAACGACTTTCACTGAAGGAATTTTTGTCCTGGGCAGAAAATTCTACTCTATGAGGAAAATCTTTCCTACACTTATAAGATTAGAAAAGCAGAGTAAACCAATGTTTTCTTCCTCCTTTTTGTCCAAAGTGATTTTTGAGGATATCTTACACTTCAGCTGCTATCAGATAGAAAACACTGCAAAGTACATCTAAACAACATTTACTTTGGAGTGCTTTGTAACAGATAATAGGTGAAGTGCAGGACATAACATGCATTGTGATTTCGTAATCCACTACTACTATTTAACATTTCTTTAGCGCTATACAACATACTCAGCACCGTAATCACTATACATTCACAAATCTATACTGTTGCGGTAATTCCCACCAATGAGCCATGTACATTAAGGGGTAGATTTTCAAATGTACGCACAGGCGAACATGTGCGCGCGCTACCCGGCGCACACACATGTACACCCGATTTTATAACATGTGTGTGCAAGCACAAGTATGTTATAAAATCGGGGGTCGATGCGCGCAAGGGGGTGCACACTAGTGCATCTTGTGTGTGCTGATGTCCGCGGCCTTCCCCGTTCCCTTCCCCCTAAACTAACTTTCCCACCCCTTCCCCTAACCTATCCCCCCCCAGCCCTATCCTAAACCTCTCCAAAATTGTAATTTACCTTCTGCACCTGCCTTGGGGCAGGTGCAGGTTGCATGCGCCAGCAGCCTGCCGGCAAGTGATCCCCCGGAACAGCGGCAAATGGCTGCTTTGTTGGAGGCCTCTGGCCCTGCCCCCACCTCGCCCCCGGACCACCCAATTTGTAAAGCCTCGGGACTTAGACGCGTCCTGGGGCTTTCCGCGCGTCACCAGGCCTTTATAAAATAGGGCCGGCACGCGTAGGGCTTTTAAAATCCGGCCCTAGGTGTTTTTGAACTTTTGGGACAGCTGCTTAGCCATTCTGAATTTGCAGCGCTCTTATTTTCTGGTTTTTTTTGGAATTAAAGTATTCCGTTAAAGCCTTGATATGATTAGCATAGTCTTTAGTAGTAGCTGCATGCAGCCTAGCATGCTAATGGCTCCCAAACTTGTCTTCATGATCACACAGCGAGTCAGGTTTTCAGGATATCCACAATGAATATGTATGAGATAAATTTACACGCATTGAAGACCCAGTTATTCAACTTTATCTCATGCATATTCATTGTGAATGACCTGAAAACATGACTGGCTCTGAGGTTCCAAGGGCACATTTGAAAATCAATGACATATATCATAGATTTCCATATCAGCATAATGAAGAGCAGAACCTTTGTCCATCATTACTATCTATACCCTCCAGAACCTTTTCAAAATGAGTCAGCCATTTACACCAGTTCTCAGCTTCCTTGATTGTATATGTAGTGTCAGATTTGAGAAATACTTGCAAGAGATCATCCATTTTTATTCAGATTTTTTTCTCTCTCATTCTCTTTGTGTTGGAATAAATAAGGATAACTTTCAAACAACTGTGCACGGTGGCCTATCCATTCATAAATGGCCACATACAGTTTTACCATAATATTTTATAACCTGGGCATATCACATATGTGTGTATTACAAAATACGCATATCTTAACCATGCAACATGTGTTCTCATGTATTCTTGCTCTCGAATTCATGCAAAGTAATGAAAGTGAATATTTCAGTGCATTGAATACGCCGATTTTTCCTACTTACTTTAAAAATATACATACATATATTTTGCTCAAGAAAATTAAGTGGGATTTACTCGCGTAAATCAGGTTTTATGTGCGTTAAATTGGTGTATTTTAAAATGTGCACATCAGTAAAATTAACAGTTTTTTCTAATTACAGCACCAGTTCACCCAGTCCTTCTCCAGGACATCAAGACCCTCCTAGTTCTTCAGCCTGAACTTCTCCAAGTTCACCCACACCTCCCACCTGGCCAATAGTATACAACAAACACCTTTAATATCACTTACATACAATAATTAATTAGCAGGTATAAAATTAGGTAAATTGGCAAATCCTCCTGCATGTGTGTATTTTAAAATAGCAATTGGTGCATGTAAATGTGGGCTTCATCCCAAAACATCCGTAGACCACCCTCTTTTTTTTTATACATGCATATATACATGGGAAATCAAAACTATGCATGGATATTTAAGGTTTATAAAATAGCATATATGTGAGTTGATGTTACTGTCACACGTATATACTAATTTTTATGCTTGTACATTTTTGAAAATTCAACCTTGGGCTTATACCAGAATCACTGACTTGGTTTGTGTGAAAAAATGTGTAATCTCTGTATAACAGCAGCAACAATACTGATTTCTATAAATCTTATAGCTTTCCTGCATCCAGCTTTGTCGGCAGTGAGAGGTTGCAGATAGCTAGGTCTGTTTTTAGACCCAAATGATTCAAGATAGACAGACTCTAAAGAAGAAAGCTGCACCCTCTCAATATATTTCACATTTCCTGACAGGGCTATTTGAAACAAGTTGTTTCTGTTGCATTTATGTAGGATTCAGTTCCTTTGCTCATCACCTGTTGTACTGTTTTTCCTATATTTACGCAACAGCCACAGAAATCCCGATATCATGAAGCAAATGAAAAAATAAACACATTAATTTAATAAAATTAACCATGCTTCCAGATCATTCTGCCCCTGTAGCAGGAATGACTTAATCACAGTTTTAATCCTCTTTTAACGCTCTCTGCACAGAAACTTTCTGTGTAATGCTAGTCATAAGAACATAAGAATTAAATCTCAGTATCCTGTTTCTAACAGTTGCCAATCCAGGATACAAGTACCTAGCAAGATCCCAAATAGTAGTTAGATCCCATGCTGCTAACGCTCAAGGACAAGTATTGGCTTTCCCCCAGTCTACCTGGTTAATAACAGTTTATGAACTTCTCCCGGAAATTGTCCAAAACTTTGCTAAATCCAGCTATGCTACCTGCCTTTACCACATCCTCTGGCAATGAATTCCAGAACTTAATTGTGCATCGAGTAAAAAAGAATTTTCTCAGATTTGTTTTAAATATGCTACTTTCTAACTTCATGGTATGTCCCCCTTTCTTTCTATTTTTTGAAAGAGTAAATATTAGATTCATATTTACTTATTCTATTCCACTTATGATTTTATAGACCTCCATCATATCCCCCCATCAGCCATCTCTTCTCCAAGCTGAACAATCCTAACCTCTTCAGCTTTTCCTCAAAGGGGAGCCATTCCATCTCCTTTATCATTTTGGTCACCTATTGAAATGTACACAGCTTTAAGAGTCCAAAGAATGACTAATCCTTGTGTGGTAGGGCCTGGCCAGTTCTGCTTCATTAGAGAGAAAGACTTTGGTGGGCAAAACATACTGAGGAGGCCTGGAAGACATGAGCTTTCAGTTGACAGCCAGAGTGCCTCAGTATGCACTATGGGGGGCAGGATTTGAATTCTGTATCCAGAAGAAATAGGGGAGATAAAATAACTGCAAAAGTAAAGAGCAAATTGTATGAAAGGATATGGTCAGCAATAAAGAACCAATATGAACAGGTTCAGGCTGGACATTGGGGAATGTAACAAAGAATGACCAGTGACTATATGCTGCCTATCACATACTCACACAGGATAAAAGGGATCCTACTGTATGATGAACCTTGGAGAGAAGTGCATAGGGATATCTTGTACTCCTTCCCCAGGAAGAGAACTGGCAATAAACATTAACTATTAAACATAAGATTGATTTTGTATACACTAAAATATTTGCTGGCTATTGAATACATTTTAATGTACAAATTGGCTTTATTTGTATCTCTTCCTGTCCATCAGGTTCATGTAAGTAAGAAAAAATTCTAATTAGAATAAATCCTGGGGACATACACTTGGAAGGTTTGGCTCATATTAGCCTTCTGACTTCCTCACCCCTAGCAGGGACAACAGACAAAGTAGAGCCAAACACACCTCTCTCTGTACCTTTTCCAGTTCAACTCTATCTGCCAAATTTTAAATCCTTCGTGCACGTAAAAAACAGGAGTTACTCACATGGCCGGGCCTTGCATGTACTGTGTGCATCTTCAAAGGGGCCCGGCCATGCATGTAACCCCCATTATGTGCCGAAGTGCCGAGCCCAGATAAAGGGGTAGTCCTGGGGTAGTCCTGGGGGTGGGGGCCGGGGCTAGAAGTGCCAGTACAGCGACCGTTTGCTGCTGTGCTGGGGAAGTACCTGCCAGCAGGGTGCCGGCACATGCTACTTGCTACTGCTCCTGTTGAAAAGCAAAAGGTAAATTTAAAAAAAATGTGGTTAGTTAGGATAGGGATAGGGGGTAGGGAGAAGAGGAGAGGGGAAAGGAACGGAGGTTAGTGTAGGGGGTAGGGAACATAAGAACATAAGAAAATGCCATACTGGGTTAGACCAAGGGTCCATCAAGCCCAGCATCCTGTTTCCAACAGTGGCCAATCCAGGCCATATGAACCTGGCAAGTAGTACCCAAAAACTAAGTCTATTCCATGTTACCATTGCTAATGGCAGTGGCTAGTCTCTAAGGGACGGATTTTCAAACACTATGCGCGCGGGTACTTTTGTTCGCGCCACTGGCACGAACAAAAGTACACCAGATTTTATAAGATACACGCGTAGCCGCGCGTATCTTATAAAATCCGGGGTCGGCGCGCGCAAGGGGGTGCACATTTGTGCAACCTGCGCGCGCCGAGCCCAGCGCGGCCTGCCTGTTCCCTCCGAGGCCGCTCCGATTTTGGAGCGGCCTCGGAGGGAACTTTTTTCGCCCTCCCCCCACCTTCCCCTCCCTTCCACTACCTAACTCACCCCCCCGGCCCTATCTACCCCCCCCCTTACCTTTGTCGGCAAAGTTACGCCTGCTGAAAGCAGGCGTAACTTTGCGCGCGTCGCCGGCAGGCCCGCTCCGTCCTCCGGTCCCGGGGGCGTGGTCCGGAGGCCTCGACCACGCCCCCGGGTCGGCGTCATGCCCCCGGGCCCGCCCCCAAAATGCCGCGGCACGCCCCCTCCGTCCCTGTTTCGAAAGCCCCAGGACTTACGCGCGTCCCGGGGCTTTAATCGCGCCGGCGGCCTATGCAAAATAGGCGCACCAGCACGCGAGGGCCCTGCGTGCGTAAATCATGCCAGATTTACGCGCGCAGGGGTTTTAAAATCTGCCCCTTAGTGAACTTAATAGCAGGTAATGGACTTCTCCTCCAAGAACTTATCCAAACCTTTTTTGAACCCAGCTACACTAACTGCACTAACCACTAACTGCACTAACCACATCTTCTGGCCAGGATGCATCACCGCGCATATTTTGCATAATTGTTCCCCTCCATGTGTGTGCAGGCTGCCGATTTTATATCATGTGCGTGCTGGTATACGCATGTTATAAAATTGGTGTGCACATGGATGCATGCACGCACCTATGAAAATCTACCTATATCTTTTTTGAGATGCAGCAAACAGAAATGTACAAAATACTCTTGATGCAGTCTTACCATACAGAGATATTATGACATTGTTTGTTTTATTCTCCATTCCTTTCCTAACATTTCCTAATATTCTGTTTGCTTTTTTGACTGCCTCTGCACACTGAGCTGAAGATTTCAAAGTATTGTCCATGATGATACCGATCCTTTTCCTGAGTGGTAACTCCTAATATGGAACCTAACAGTTCCCTCCCAGTCCACTCCTTAATTGGAGTGGACTGAGAGGGAACTGGGGAAGGCCAGGATGCATCACCGCTCATATTTTGCATAATTGTTCCCCTCCATGTGTGTGCAGGCCGCCAATTTTATATCATGTGCGTGCTGGTATACGCATGTTATAAAATTGGTGTGCACATGGATGCATGCACGCACCTATGAAAATCTACCTATATCTTTTTTGAGATGCAGCAAACAGAAATGTACAAAATACTCTTGATGCAGTCTTACCATACAGAGATATTATGACATTGTTTGTTTTATTCTCCATTCCTTTCCTAACATTTCCTAATATTCTGTTTGCTTTTTTGACTGCCTCTGCACACTGAGCTGAAGATTTCAAAGTATTGTCCATGATGATACCGATCCTTTTCCTGAGTGGTAACTCCTAATATGGAACCTAACAGTTCCCTCCCAGTCCACTCCTTAATTGGAGTGGACTGAGAGGGAACTGGGGAAGGCCAGGATGCATCACCGCTCATATTTTGCATAATTGTTCCCCTCCATGTGTGTGCAGGCCGCCAATTTTATATCATGTGCGTGCTGGTATACGCATGTTATAAAATTGGTGTGCACATGGATGCATGCACGCACCTATGAAAATCTACCTATATCTTTTTTGAGATGCAGCAAACAGAAATGTACAAAATACTCTTGATGCAGTCTCACCATACAGAGATATTATGACATTGTTTGTTTTATTCTCCATTCCTTTCCTAACATTTCCTAATATTCTGTTTGCTTTTTTGACTGCCTCCGCACACTGAGCTGAAGATTTCAAAGTATTGTTCATGATGATACCCAGATCCTTTTCCTGAGTGGTAACTCCTAATATGGAACCTAACATTGTGTAACTACAGTATGGGTTACTTTTTCCTATACACATCACATTGCATTTGTTATCATTAAGTTTCATTTACCATTTGGATGCCCAGTTTCCCATTCTCACAAGGTCCTCCTGCAATTTCTCACAGTCTGCTTGTGCTTTAACCAAATATTGTGCAATATTGTGAACATCACATGATATTTACACAATATGGGTATATTGTGTGATAAATAGCACTTTACACACAAGAAATGCTGTTTTTCATGCATTGTGCTGGCTTAATAAAAAAATACACATATTTCCCTCTTCCACACAACTAACTTCTCCCCTTAATCAGTATTCAGGCAAAGATCTTTTGTTTGAAATTATTTATTGTACAGATAATTTTCCATTACTTACAATTGTTGCTTCCAAACATATATATGCCCCAGGCAGAGATCTTTGTAGCTGGAGATAGGCAGGAGAAGGGAGATGGAGTTTCTTGGGATTCAGGGTGAGAAGACAAGGGATTCTGAAGCTGATTAGTCTTTAGGATTAAAGTGATGAGGAGAGATGTAAAAAAGCTAATTGTATTTTAGAGGCTGCAGGTACTTCTAGCCTTTAGGCAGAATGCTTGAGACTGACTAACAGTCTTGGAGAGTGATTACAGGAAACATCCCAACAAGCTGTGGCTAGAGGGCAAGATCCAATGGTAGTGAGCCTAAAATCCATGTGACGCAGGGGGGGCATGAAGGGCAGTTCCTTGAGCCAATAAGGCACTTAAGAAGACTCAAGTTAGATTGAGAGGGCATGCAGACCCTTCCCAATGAGAGAAACAGGGGGGGGAGGGAGTTTCTCTTAAAGGCAAAACTCCCCTTAAAGGCAGGGCTCACAGGCTTTTATCATGGGTTACAAATAAGGACTGCACTAGACACAGTTAAACTGCAATGTATATACAGATACCAAAACGTACCCACTACTGGGGACAGAACATGCATGCTAGCCTTATTGTGGCTTAGTGAATTACCCCCCAGAGTTTGGGTTCTTGTGCACAATTCTTTACTGGCTTCATTTAAGACATTGTAGTATGATCTGTGACATTGCATTGGAGGCTTTACTAGATGAGTTAGAGATACAACAATCATATGTTAAGGTGATATCTTCTTTAAAGCAGGCTTTGGGATTTCATTAATTATTTTAAAATGCCCATGTTTCTAGGTATATTTGGATGGAGAAGGTATGTGAAAAATATTTGGGAAAATTATTAGAAGAAAAACAATGGGCCAGATTTTGGGATAACTCTCATATGATTTTTTTGCCTGCCTTTATTACACAGTTATTGTTTTGTAGCACACAGAACTATTAGAATTGCAATAAAAGCAGCCAAATTACAGATAATGGCAATAGTAAATGTTTTTCCTTTGGTATGGAGGTGGGGATTTTTTCTCCTTTGCTATATTATTGCAATAATTTGTAGGACTTTTGAAATTGTGTGTGGGACTGGATATGTACTATTCTTTTCATAAAAGAGGAGTATCATATATGCTTATAATATGGAAATTGTTGTGCGTCCTGGTCATGTTGGTGCCGCGACTGGGCCTACTCACCTCTCACTCCCTTCCACCAGCTCCAGCCCCTCGTCTCTGGCTGCCGCGGCCAGCTCCCGCCATCCACGGCACTCCCAGGAGTTCCCAGGCCTGTCAGGGCCTTCCAACTCTCAGCGCTCCTCACGCAGGGGTTTGGCGACCTTCTCAGTGTTGGCCCCAGCCCTAGGCATGTGCGTGGACCGCACTCCCTTTTAAAGGGCCCAGCACGGGAACCTGGTCCGCGGCGCCTGGTGATGATATCACGTAGTTCCTGTATAAAAGGTGAGGCCCTGTCCCCAGAACCTCACCTTGGCAATTGGGTCATTCCTGCCTTATCAGCTGCTCGCGCTCAGATCTCATTCCCTGGTTGACTGTCCCATGGACATCCATTCCGTCCGGCATCCACTTCCTCAGTGGCCGGAGTCCAGGGCCGGCAGGAGCTCCATCGAGCACTTCGTGTGGGTCGACACTTTGGTGTAGCTAGTTTACTGTTCCTTGTTCCTCTGCCTGATCCAGTTTCGTTCCAGTGTCCCTGTGTTCCTGTGTTCCTGTTCGTTCCAGTATTCCTGTGTTCCCGTGGTCCTCCTCGTGTTCCAGTGTCTCTCTTGATTCCTGCCTTCGTTCCTCCTCTTGTCGTACCTCCTTGGACTGATACAGGGTACTGATCTCTACCTGCCTGACTATGCTGACCGCTGCCTGGAACCGATCACTGCCTGCCTACTGACCACATTTGACGGCTGCCTGGAACCAACCACTGCCTGCCTACTGACCACATATGGACTGATAACAGAACTGACCGTTGCTTTGGCTGACCATTCTCGGACTGATACCCTGGCTTTGACCCTTGTGCTACACTCAGATAATCTATTCGCTCCTGTGACAACCAGACCAGCCTGCTCAGACACTACCAGTGGCCTACCTCCAACTAGACTCACAGACGCTGCCTATCTCACCCGGAGGACCTTCACCTCCCATCTCCTTCCGGAGGTCTCCAGTGATCCAGATCCAGGTCTAGTGCATCCTTTCCTCATCAGCTATGCACTCTTGCTAGTGGTGGTGACACCTCTCTGCTACCTCTCTGGGAGACCCTCTGAGGCCCACCTAAGTCCAGGTGGTCCGGGTACCCAAGGGCTCAACCTGCGGAAACCCCGGATTGCTATTGGTGAAGCTCCAGCTAGCCTCTGTCTCCTAGTGTGCTCCGCCTCCTGGTGGCAGGGGTTCTCTGGGTCCGACCAGAGGGCCGTACCAATCCTGCACCAGGCCAAGGGTCCACCTCCAGCGCAACAGAAATACTTAGTTCTTAGATAGAAAGTTACATCAGCAGAAGGGAAACTTAGATTTCTCAATTTTGTTTGTAATCAAACTCATTTTAAATCATTAGAAAAATAATTCAGAGTTAGAAATGTATATTTGGTGGAAAAATGTTTCAATTAAATATAAATATGAGGCTGAAACAGCAGAGTGGTCATTTATTTCATTGCCATAAAATTTGGGCTCCAATGCTTAGTTTTATTTTCTGACCATAATATCTTTGCATATTACTATCTTTTTGTACTGTCATTTTATTGTTTAAAATATTAAAATCATGAACTTGAAAATATCATTTGGGGAACAGATTTATAGTCGATGTGATTGATTGCCCCTCTCATGCATACTAAATTATTTTTTGCATGAGTTTTAGGAGCAATAATCAGATAGTTCACAGTTATTGGCCCCTTACTCCTTTCTCTGCATGAGTAAAAATAGATGGCACTAGGTGAGGGGAAGGAAATAATGCAGAGAGATTTCATTTTGAAATCTCCAGCCATAGTTTCAGAACATCCTTTGCAATTGTTTCAATGCATACATAAAATACTTGGATACTTCGTACCCACATTTAGGGTAATTTTAAAAGGATTTACACATTTACACATGTAAAAATACACTTACACGAGTAAACCCTATGGACAATTCAATGGCATATATTGTAGCAATTTTCAAAAGGCTACTTACACAAGTAAAATGCATTTACACCTGAAAGTCAGCATGAATACCTGCAAGTATTTTGTCCCTGCAGGTCTGCAATGTCCACAGGAATGTTCATTATTGTCCCCCCTGGGAATAACTAAACAAGTGGCTCCCAACCCTGTCCTGGTGGACCTCCCCCCCAGCCAGCGAGGTTTTCTCTCATGCATATTCATTGTGGATATCCTGAAAACCTCGCTGGCTGGGGGGGGGGGGGGGTTCCCCAGGACAGGGTTGGGAACCACTGAACATAAGAACATAAGAACATAAGAAAATGCCATACTGGGTCAGACCAAGGGTCCATCAAGCCCAGCATCCTGTTTCCAACAGTGACCAATCCAGGCCATAAGAACCTGGCAAGTACCCAAAAACTAAGTCTATTCCATGTAACCATTGCTAATGGCAGTGGCTATTCTCTAAGTGAACTTAAGAGCAGGTAATGGACTTCTCCTCCAAGAACTTATCCAATCCTTTTTTAAACACAGCTATACTAACTGCACGAACCACATTCTCTGGCAACAAATTCCAGAGTTTAATTGTGCGTTGAGTAAAAAAGAACTTTCTCCGATCAGTTTTAAATGTGCCCCATGCTAACTTCATGGAGTGTCCCCTAGTCCTTCTACTATCCGAAAGAGTAAATAACCGATTCACATCTACCCGTTCTAGACCTCTCATGATTTTAAACACCTCTATCATATCCCCCCTCAGTCGTCTCTTCTCCAAGCTGAAAAATCCTAACCTCTTTAGTCTTTCCTCATAGGGGAGTTGTTCCATTCCCCTTATCATTTTGGTAGCCCTTCTCTGTACCTTCTCCATCGCAATTATATCTTTTTTGAGATGCGGCGACCAGAATTGTACACATTATTCAAGGTGCGGTCTCACCATGGAGCGATACAGAGGCATTATGACATTTTCCGTTTTATTCATCATTCCTTTTCTAATAATTCCCAACATTCTGTTTGCTTTTTTGACTGCCGCAGCACACTGAACCGACGATTTCAATGTGTTATCCACTATGACACCTAGATCTCTTTCTTGGGTTGTAGCACCTAATATGGAACCCAACATCGTGTAATTATAGCATGGGTTATTTTTCCCTATATGCATCACCTTGCACTTATCCACATTAAATTTCATCTGCCATTTGGATGACCAATTTTCCAGTCTCACAAGGTCTTCCTGCAATTTATCACAATCTGCTTGTGATTTAACTACTCTGCACAATTTTGTGTCATCTGCAAATTTGATTATCTCACTCGTCGTATTTCTTTCCAGATCATTTATAAATATATTGAACAGTAAGGGTCCCAATACAGATCCCTGAGGCACTCCACTGTCCACTCCCTTCCACTGAGAAAATTGCCCATTTAATCCTACTCTCTGTTTCCTGTCTTTTAGCCAGTTTGCAATCCACGAAAGGACATCGCCACCTATCCCATGACTTTTTACTTTTCCTAGAAGCCTCTCATGAGGAACTTTGTCAAACGCCTTCTGAAAATCCAAGTATACTATATCTACCGGTTCACCTTTATCCACATGTTTATTAACTCCTTCAAAAAAGTGAAGCAGATTTGTGAGGCAAGACTTGCCCTGGGTAAAGCCATGCTGACTTTGTTCCATTAAACCATATCTTTCTATATGTTCTGTGATTTTGATGTTTAGAACACTTTCCACTATTTTTCCTGGCACTGAAGTCAGGCTAACCGGTCTGTAGTTTCCCGGATCGCCCCTGGAGCCCTTTTTAAATATTGGGGTTACATTTGCTATCCTCCAGTCTTCAGGTACAATGGATGATTTTAATGATAAGTTACACATTTTTACTAATAGGTCTGAAATTTCATTTTTTAGTTCCTTCAGAACTCTGGGGTGTATACCATCCGGTCCAGGTGATTTACTACTCTTCAGTTTGTCAATCAGGCCTACCACATCTTCTAGGTTCACCGTGATTTGATTCAGTCCATCTGAATCATTACCCATGAAAACCTTCTCCATTACGGGTACCTCCCCAACATTTAATACAATGGCAAAGCAAATACGTTTTCAACTTGGAAATTAAAAAAGAGAGAGCAAATGACAGTGCATACAAGATGTTTTTCTTGCCTCTGTCATTATCTAACATGAAAGCATGCAAAGTATTTAGACAATTTTACAAACATCTGTATTCTCAGAGATCATAAGAGAAGACATACTCAAAACTTCCAAACTGAGAATATGCTCCAAATTTCTAAACCAGTAAGTAAAATGATAAATAATTAAGCCTATCACAATTATAAAAACAAAATTACCGTAGGTAGCACTGGAGAAAAGAAAACCCATATAGAGACATTACCATAAAAAGAAAATGATAAGATAGGATGAACTGCTAACCAAATACTAGAAATTTCGAGCTAATAGAAATCCATTCTACTAAAAGACGTATAAAATATTGGCAAGATACTAGCAACAATTTAAAAAATAATCCTGCCGCTGATACTGTTTGCTGCAACCAGTCCCTTGATGATTTTTTGCTGTGCTGCTCTGAATTTCATGCAAATGGTGTTGTGAAAATAGTCTGATGGTGGACCCTTGGGCCGGCTAGATGGAGAGTGGGCTCCAGAAGATGGTAAGGAAGCCGGGAGGCGGAGCAGAGCCGGAGCGGATGACGTAGTCTTCGCCCTGGAAACCCGAGACCCCCCAGGTGGAGCCTGTAGGGGTCCGGGTCGCTGGGACTTAGGAGATCCGGCGGTCGAGGCAAGCTGAAGACGAGGAGAGTCGAGATGCGGTCCGGTGGTCGAGGCTGGCTGAAGACGAGGAGAGTCGAGATGCGGTCCGGTGGTCGAGGCTGGCTGAAGACGAGGAGAGTCGAGATGCGGTCCGGTGGTCGAGGCTGGCTGAAGGCAAAGCAAGGAACTGGAGTAGCGAGGATGGGAGCGGGTCCAGGACAGCGGAGACAGGAGCAAGGCAGGAACAGCTGGAACTGGAGAGAAGCAGGAACAGCTGGAACCGGAGCAAAGCAGGAACAGCTAGAACCGGAGCAAGGCAGGAACCGGAGCAAGGCAGGAACAGCTGGAACCAGAGCGAAGCAGGAACAGGCGGGAACAGCAACTAAGTACTCACTGGGAGCGACCTCGTTGCAAGGCAAGGTAGGAGAGGCAGACGCCGGCTTAAATACTCTGCCGGCATCTGACGTCAGAAAGAGGGCGGTTCAGCACTTCCGGGTGCTGGACCTACAAAGAGTGCGCCCTCGCGCGTGCTCGTTCCCCAGCAGGGGGAGGAGTCGGTTTCGGGCCTCTCCACGATGGAGACGCCACTGCCATGCGGCCAGGCAGGCCTTCCCCTTCGCGGCTCGCGGCGTGGCTGGAAGGACCGGGAAAAAGGTAAGGACCCGGTCGCTAGCCTAGCGACCGGGACCGCAACAAATGGTACAATTTCATATTGGAATCTAATCAGCATATTCCAGCCACTTATATCCTCCTCCCGACTGACTCTCTTTATCCTACATGGCTTCCTTCAAGTCCTCCATTTGACCCTCTCTCCGATATCCACAGGGCTACTGGCATAAATTCACTGCTTTTGCCAGTAGCTCCCAGCCATCCTGCGCTTGCACTCTGACTCTCAGCTTTTTACATGAGGTAAAAGGCAGGACCTTGCTTCAATACAATTCAATGAAGCAAGGTCCCTCCTTCTGCTCTGCATCTCATGCATTTCATATTGAAACAGCCACACATATCTTCCTGATTCTCATCCTACCTCCATCGAGTCCTCCAGCAGTTGACCAGTTTTATGATCTGCACGGGGCAGGGTCACATGTGCAGCTTTGCTGCACACTGCTTCAGCCAGCAACTCCCAGTTGTCCCAGACCTGCACTTGCACACTCTGCATTTCGCACGAGGTAGAAAGTGGGATCTTGCTTTGAGCCGATTTGCCAAAACAGGGTGGTGCCTTCTGCCCTGTCCTGTGCTGCTCTGCATCTTAGGCAAATTGTGCAATCATATTGGGCCTGACCTGTGTCTGCTGCTGATTGGCTCTGTCACCGTGACCATGAGAATCTCTTCCTGCAGCTCAGACTAGTGCTTGCCTTCTTATTGGTCCAGGAGCCCCCCTCTATTGTGCATAAAGGGATGGGATGCATTTGTGTGAGCCTGTGTGTGGGTACATGTGTATGCGAGTGAGAGGATAAAGTTTGTACAAATCCCGGTACAAACCTCCCTCCCTGTGGGATGAGGTTCTGGAAGCCAAATTAAGGCTCTTAGGTAGAAAGCTGAATCTAGAAACTCTAGGCTAGCATTCTCTAAAATGCTCCCTTTCCACAAGCAGGTTCTCAAAGACAGGCAGAGCTCTGGAGTCTCAATGCGTGGATGAGACAATGGTGCAAGGAAGAGGGATTCAGTATTGTAAGGAACTGGGGAACCTTTTGGGGAAGGGGGAGTCCTTTCTGAAGGGATGGGCTCCACCTTAACCAAGTTGGAACCAGACTGCTGGCACTAACCTTTAAAAAGGAGAGAGAACAGCTTTTAAATTAGAACAAAGGGGAAAGCCGATAGTCACAGCACATGGTCAGAGGGAGTTATCTTCGAAGGATATTAATGAAGCAGTAGAGATAGGGCATCCCAACAGAGAACTTCCAATAAAAGGAAAAGTAGTCCATGTGCCTATAAGTAAAGAATCACCTGAGCAAAAGATTCCAAATTATCCCTGTCAACTGAAGCAGAATGTTAATACAAACAAAAAACACACTTTGAAATGTTTGTTTGCCAGTGCCAGAAGTCTAAGAAGTAAGATGGGAGAGTTAGAATGTATAGCAGTGAATGATGAGATAGACTTAATTGGCATCTCAGAAACATGGTGGAAGAAGGATAATCAATGAGGTAGTGCTATGCCAGGGTAAAAGTTATATAGCAATAATAGAGTGGATCAACTTGGTGGAAGGGTGGTGCTTTATGTCCGGGATGGCATAGAGTCCAACAGGATAAAGATCCTGCAAGAGACTAAATGCACAATCAAATCTTTTTTTTTTTAACTCTTTATTTATACATTTTTAATCAAATATGCAAAACAATATATTTGAAAAGAAACACTAGGTAGTATACATATCATAGCTTTTCAATTAAGAAACATTTTACGTCATGAAATATAAAATAAAACGATGTATAATACTAAATTTAGACCCCGATTGAAAGGGAGGAAAATAAGCTACCATGGGGCATGGCAGAAATATAAAGAAACTTTACTAAACAAAAAAGGATGAAGGCAACTAAGCAGTGCACTACCAAATCCTTACAATTCCACATTAGCAGAAGGAGTAGAGATCACAATACTAAGTTTAGAATAAAAAAAAAAAATCCTCAACTGTAATAGATCAAAAAAAGAAATCTAAAGTTACTACACATTTACAAGGAAAATGAACAACACAAGTAGCCTCTAAAGTTAGAACTTCAGGTTTCATTGCCATAGACTTCTTTCTACATTCCTACGTAGCTCTTGGTATATCTAGAAACATCCAAATTATTTTACATTTAAAAAGAACATCCTTATTATGGAAGTACAGACGAATGATGTTTTTCTGATCTTGCATGAAAACAAAAGTCACCATCAGGGTTGCTTGACATCTTCAGAGTTCTTAAAAAAAATCAGTTAAATTAGTGGGAACATCCAACAGAACATTCTCCCCAGATCTTTTAGAAGTGGGCAAAAAGAAAATGTTTTCAATGGGAGGTTAATGCATTTTCAGGTACTGACAAAACTTCCTTCAAATAAGTAGTAAATAGATCAACAGGTGCCATCAGGGGAATCTGAGGAAAATTGAGAATCCTCAAGTTCAAGGACCTAAGAGAGTTCTCAATATTTTCAATTCTATGTAAAGTGGAAGAAAAATGCTACTAACCTGCACTTCTTAAACTTTCACCAAAGATGACACCCCTTCAGATGCCTTCTTGTCCACTGAACTTAAACGGAGCTCATGAAATTGAAATCAATTGTGCAAGTCAGTAGTCATAGACACTAAACATGTAACAGACTTACGATTAGACATCATTACTGTCCACAAACTCTCCAAAGTTATAACAGGAGGTTTCGTCAAAGAAGCAAAGTCACCTGAGCCCATAAGGGGGGGGGGGGGGGGGGGGGGTGTCTAACAATGAAACAGTGCAGAGACTTTGGAATTTACTTCAAAGGATCCACCAGTCAAAGATATTGCAAGGCCATTCCTTCTGCATTCAACAGTGCTTCTGGGGACTCCTGCATCTTTCCCACTGAACTCTGTAGCTGAACCTGCTCTCGCTGAGCAGGAGGAAGGGAGACAGAGGACACAGATAAACCACCCAACAATCCTGTACCCTCCGAAGAGGAAGCCAGGAAAATGGCGGCACTGTCAGGAAGGTGCAGCGTGGAGAGGCATTCAGGGCTGAGGAAAACCTCTGCCGCCGACAGGCTGGCATCCCCAACTCCATCCAGGCCGGCTACAGCTGCCAGTGCGAGCTCCAGAACTGTGGTCTAGCGAAGGGTTGCTTACCATTTTTAATGGCTCCTTTGTGTTTGCCCATTGTGGAAAACAGTTTTCAAGAAATATATTTCAGTTAGAAAATAAAACGCCACAGGAGAAACTCCAGATCACTACTGCTTAGGAATGGCCGTCTTGGTTTCCCCCTCCCTCAAATCTTTATGGGTAGAAATCCCTTGTGTATATGGGGAAGAGGATAATGATAGCAGTATACTACCATCCACTGGCCAAAATGATGAGATGGACAGTGAAATGCTAAGAGAAATCAGGGAAGCTAACCAAATTAGTACTGCAGTAATAATGGGAGATTTCAAATACTCTAATATTGACTGGGTGAAAGTAACATCAAGACAGTGTTGGAGAGATAAAGTTCCTGGTGGAATAAACGACAGTTTTATGGAGAAATTGGATCAGGAACCAACAAGAGAGGGAACTATTTTAGATCTAATTATTAGTGGATTGCAGAATTTGGTGAGAGAGGTAACGGTGGTGGGGGCTACTAGCAATAGTGATCATAACATGAACAAATTTGAATTAATGACTGGAAGAGGGACAATAGGTAAATCCACGGCCCTAGCACTAAACTTTTAAAAAGAAACTTTGATAAAATGAGAAAAATAGTTAAAAAAAAATATTCCCTGATTAGCCCTGACCATCACCCCATCCCAGTTGTCTCAAGAAGCCCAGGGGTCTCTGGAGACCTCTTGTCCCATACCCTGCCCCCATCACCCCTCGAGGCAGCTGAAGTTCCCTAAAATGAGATTTCAGCTGGGACAAGCACAGGTCCTGCCCCAAATCTCTCCACTTTGTTGAAAAAGGTGGGTCAGGAGGTGGCCCACCTTGTCAACACCCTAGATTTCACAAATCTGCCCTGCTGGTCTAATGTGGGCCCAGTATGAGACCTACACTCTGGACTCGGTGACCACCATTTTCCAAAATGGCTCTGGCAGGGCCTTTACCCCTAACAAATGACAGGAGCTGCTGGCATCATTTTAGAAAATGGCAGCCACTGGGTGCAGAGCATAGGGGTTTCTTCAGGTCCCCACTAGACCACCAGGGCAGATTAGATTTCTAGGGGGGAATGGGAAGGTGAGCTAAGGTAGGAGGTGGTGAGTAGGGGGCAGTAAGAGCCAGATTCCCAGAGGACTATTTTAAGGGGGGGGGGGATCTTTTTTTTAGGGAAACCCAGCACATTATTTCTGAATAGTTTGCAAATAGTGCACACTCAACATGATAGAAAATAAAACACAAACTTCCATTTTTTTTCCTATTGTTTTGAAAATGACATGAAACAACCGACAATGTCATTGACAAATTGTCTGTTGTTTAAAATGAATGCACATCCCTATTAAATTCTGAACTAGAAATCCAGTAGCCTAAGAGGATAGAAGTAGCAGTTTTTCTTTGTCTATGAAATAACTTTCTGCTTATCTCTTCTTACAACGGAGAGAACTATCAGACGTTATGTTGCTGTTGTCATTCTTCAGATTTCTGATTTTATACCATTTAGTGGATCATCCCCTTGCTTCAGGCAATTAAGGAAACATTTTTTTGGAAGGAATGTCATTGCTTCCTATCTGAATGCCAAGAGGCAAACTTTGAAAATGCTAAGAAAATAATTAAGATATGAACGTTGGTGCTATTAAAGATTTTCTTCCTGAAATGACACAGTAAAGGAGCATTTCAGTACAACTTAAAAGTAAACAACTTTCTAATTATATTGAGGCATCAGTTTTACCAGTGTGCATATATGCAATGATAAAGAAGGAAAAATAATTTGACTCATGGGTTTAATTAAATATTCCAGAGTGGACATGGACAGCATTGCATCCTGTCTACAGTTATACATGCAAAATATCTATGGAAAGTGATGGTCATTTTCGTAATGACTGGCAAAACATTTCTATTAATGATGGTAATTTCTTAAAAATGTGAATAAAGAAGGGAAAATAAGTGTAGCTCTGAGGCCATTCTGGATTGAAACAGCCACAGATACTGTAGCACAGATTTTAGATGTGTCATAGGGTCCAAGAAGTCACTAATATTTCCCTTGGAATGTGGATATTTAGTAGCTGTAAGAGGGGTTTTTATATTTTTTGATTCCCCCCTGTGTAATAGCCTCCACCTTTTGGGGGATATAGCATCTGGGGTATATATTTTCCCTCCTTCGGGCCTCAGCCTGTTCCCTAGCTGAGGCTCTGGCTTCAGCCCTGGGCCTAGGCCACATGGATCAATTTTTTTGTTTTCAAACAAAATGTGAAAACCAATGAAATTTCATTGAATTTTCAATCGTTTCTCTTTCAGAATGAAATGAAACAAAATAGGAAATTTTGTCTTATTTCCTATTTTGTTTCTCCTGAATTCCCATCCTTTTGCCCTTCATATGGTGCCTTGGGGTAATACTTAAATTATGGTGCCTTGGGGTAATACTTTAAATTCGTTGACTCAGTGTGCTGAGCAGTCAAAAAAGCAAACAGAATGTTAGGAATTATTAGGAAGGGCATTGTTAATAAAATGGAAAATGCCATAATGCCTTTGTATTGCTCCATGGTGAGACCACACCTTGAATACTGTGTACAATTCTGGTCGCCACATCTCAAAAAAGATATAGTTGCGATGGAGAAGGTACAGAGAAGGGCAACCAAAACAATAAAGGGGATGGAACAGCTCCCCTATGAGGAAAAGCTGAAGAAGTTAGGGTTGTTCAGCTTGGAGAAGAGATGGCTGAGGGGAAATATGATAGAGGTCTTTAAGATCTAGAGAGGTCTTGAACGAGTAGATGTGAATTGGTTATTTAAACTTTTGGATAATAGGAGGACTAGGGGCACTCCATGAAGTTAGCAAGTAGCACATTTAAGCTGGTCGATTCTTTTCACTCAATGCACAATTAAACTCTGGAATTTGTTGCCAGAGGATTTTGTTAGTGCAGTTAGTGTAGATGGGTTCAAAAAAAGGTTTAGATAAGTTCTTGGAGAAATCCATTAGCTGCTATTAATCAAGTTTACTTAGGGAATAGCCACTGCTATTAATTGCATCAGTAGCATGGCCAAACCAGGCCAGGTTCTTGTGGCCTGGTTTGGCCTCTGTTGGAAACAGGATGCAGGGCTTAATGGACCCCTTAGTCTGACCTAGCATGGCAATTTCTTATGTCCTTATCACATCCCTCCTTAGCTGTCTCTTCTTCAAGCTGAACAGCCCTAAACTCTTTAGCCTTTCCTCATAAAGATAAAGACCCTTTATCACTTCGGTCACCCTTCTGTGTACCTTCTTCATTGCAACTATTTCGTTTTTGAGATCAGTGACCAGAATTGTACACAGTATTCAAGATGCAGTCTCACCATGGAGCGATACAGAGGCGTTATGACATTTTCCGTTTTATTCACCATTCCCTTCCTTATAGTTCCTAACATTCTGTTTGCTTTTTTGACTGTTGCAACACACTGAACTGATGATTTCAATGTATTGTCCACTGTGACGCATAGATCTTTTTCCTGATGGAACCTAACAGCATGGATTATTTGTCCCCATATGCATCACCCTGCACTTGTCCACATTAAATTTCATCTGCCATTTGGATGCCAAACTTTCCAGTCTTGCAAGGTCCTCCTGCAATTTATCAAAATACCACCTTCTCCTTCTACACCTATGGTATCATCACCTTCTCTTCCCTGTCCTCAAATCCTCTCTCCCTCCACCCCATGGCATCATCACTACTTCTCTTCCCTCTCTCCACCCTCTGTCACCATCACCACCTTTTCTTCCCTTTCCCCTAGCATCATTACCTTCTTCACTTCCATCTCCACCACTCCTCACCCTCCACCCCCTGGTATCACCACTTTCTCTCTCTACTTTCTCTTCCCTCTCCTTCCACTCCTCTGGTATCATCATCACCTTATCTTCCCTCTTACCTGGTATCATCACCTTCTTCCCTTAGCTCTCCTTCTTAATCCTCTGGTTTATCATCATCTTCATTCTCCCTCCATCCAGTCTCTCTAACCTTTGTCATCATCTTCCTTATTTTTCACTGCCTGGCATCATTACCTTCTCTTTCCTCTTTTTCCCACCTGCCTGGAACCATCACCTTCCCTTCCCTCTCTCGCACCCCTTGACATCATCATCTTCCCTTTCCTCTCCCATCACACCCTGTGACACATTCATCTTTCTGTCCCCCCACACCCCTTGGCACATTCAGCTACTGATTCTTCGCCTCCCCAATCTCCTTGAACCGGCAGAAATCTGAGCAGCGCTTACCTGGTGCTGCTTCCTTCTCTGCCAGCCTACCTCTGCATTGATAACAGGAGAAGACCAGAAGGTCTTGCTAGATTACAGTGCCCTGTGCAGTTCAATGGCAGAGGAAAGCCATCAGACAGGGAAGAAACAGCAGCAGATAGGCACTGCTCTCTCTGACCCCACCTCCTGTGGCAAGAGATCATCCTGCAGTCCAGGAAGGACAGAAGCAATGAAGACTGCCAGTACCTCAATGTTTTATCCATGTGTTCTCACGGCACACCTGCAGGTCAACCACGGCACACTAGTTGCTCAACACTGGATTAGAGAGTAAGAGTGTGCTTATATCACATCAATAACCAAGAATCCTGGGTAACCAAACATACAGATCAACTGTTCTTTCATCATCCTTCCTAATTTTATGTATGTGGCTAAAAATTTGAAAACGATTCTAATAATTCACCTGAGGGTCAGATAGATAGCAATATCTCTATAAAAAATTCATAGCTTTGAAATTCAACCCTTAACCACTAATTCTTTACATTTTTACAGCAGTAAATTAGTTGAGATGCAGCCTAAATAATATGCCAATCATGTTCATTTAAATTAGCCCCTTCAGTCTTTTGCATGATAATTTGTGCAGGATAATCAGTACCATACCTGTCATTCAAATGGCCATTGTACAATGAACAGATATTTTTAGCCTGAATTAGAGGAGGATAGAACAGCATATCTCTTGGTTTCCTAGGGGACCAGCCTGCAGTTGAAAAGTTAAACACAGCTTGCCTAATCTTCAGGTATAAGTGAAAACTTTATCTAGCAGTCTTGTATTTCAGGAACAGATTATTCAGGTATACACTATGTGACTGGCTTCATGATATCATGCACATGTCACTTGCACTTGTCAGTTTCATTTCTCAAACTTAAGAATTTATGCAAGCATGATTCACACTATATATCAACTTTATGTGTGTGTGAGCATACTGCTAATATTTTAGGTATTCAATAGTCATAAAATTTAGATATATTCCCCCCACTCATAAGGTAAAGCAGTTGAAGCCACATGCTCCCCTGAAGATTTAGGATAAATAGAATGACTGGAGTATTTATTTATTTATTTATTTATTCATTCATTCATTTATTTAAAAGTTCTTATATACCGCTAAGGCAATTTGGTAATTGATCTATGCGGTTTACAATAAAAGACATGCATAAAATTTAAAATACAGTAAATAAGAGACATCAAAATAAAAATGGAATACACGTATAAGACATCAGGTTGTAAAGGTCAAGTAGGTTAAAATATGATAGATAAATAAAAACTTAATAAGAACATAAGAACATAAGAATATGCCATACTGGGTCAGATCAAGGGTCCATCAAGCCGGGCATCCTGTTTCCAACAGTGGCCAATCCAGGCCATAAGAACCTGGCAAGTACCCAAAAACTAAGTCTATTCCATGTTCCCGTTGCTAATAATATTGGTGGTTATTATATAAGTCAACTTAATTAATAGCAGTTAATGGACCTCTCGTCCAAGAACTTATCCAATCCTTTTTTAAACACAGCTATACTAACTGTACTAACCACATCCTCTGGCAACAAATTCCAGAGTTTAATTGTGCGTTGAGTGAAAAAGAACTTTCTCCGATTAGTTTTAAATGTGCCACATGCTAACTTCATGGAATGCCCCCTAGTCTTTCTATTATCTGAAAGAGTAAAAAACCGATTCACATCTACCCATTCTAGACCTCTCATGATTTTAAACACCTCTATCATATCCCCCCTCAGCTGTCTCTTCTCCAAGCTGAAAAGTCGTAATCTCTTTAGTCTTTCCTCATAGGGGAGCTGTTCCATTCTCTTTATCATTTTGGTAGCCCTTCTCTGTTACTTCTCCATTGCAATTATATCTTTTTTGAGATGCGGCGACCAGAATTGTACACAATATTCAAGGTGCGGTCTCACCATGGAGCGATACAGAGGCATTATGACATTTTCCGTTTTATTCACCATTCCCTTTCTAATAGTTTCCAACATTCTGTTTGCTTTTTTGACTGCCGCAGCACATTGAACAGACAATTTCAATGTGTTATCCACTATGATGCCTAGATCTCTTTCTTGGGTAGTAGCACCTAATATGGAACCTAACATTGTGTAACTATAGCATGGGTTATTTTTCCCTATATGTATCACCTTGCACTTGTCCACATTAAATTTCATCTGCCATTTAGATGCCCAATTTTCCTGCCACCTGAACTTGACCTCTTGCTTGGAACTGACCATGATTGCCTGCCACCTTGCCTGGAACTGACCACTCTTTCTAGCTGCCTGCCCAGACCTTGGCCTGTTCCTGACTACATTAATCTGCTGCCTGTCCTGATCCCAATGTACCTTTGGATTTTAGCTACCTTTACTGCCCTAGGGATCCTCAGAACCCAAGGGCTCAACCTGAAGAGGACGCAGCTGGTAAAGGTGAAGCTTCAGACTGTCCCACTCAGTGCATGTTTGCAGTTGCTGGTGTAGGCCTCATGGGTTTGCCCTCAAGACTGTGTCAACTACACTGTAGCACAAAGGGCTCATTCATCCACTATCCTTCACACAGGGAGTGTGGTGGGATTTTTAAATCTGTTTGCCCGGCTAAGTGTGAACATAGCCAGACAAATGGCACTGAATATTGGGCACACAATTTCTATTATTGTAATGTAAAATAAATGGGGTAATTCATGTCTTTAACCTAAGAGTCTGGTGAAGTGACCATCCTGCAAGAGAACAAATGATTCATGTCTCTAGAGAAGCTGATGTTCTTGTTTTACATAGGGTACAGTATATCATAAATTGGACTCTACTATCATGTTAGAATTTGTTTCTTTGTAACAAAATGGTATTGTCCCAAATTAGTCTAACAAGCAGGGAATATTAGGCAATAAATCTAGAATATCAGAATATACATCTGGAAATCCCTTCAACAATGGGGTTCATTTAGCAAAATGCACTCGAGGTGGGGAAACTCACTCCAAGATGAGATTTGGGCAAGGGTCTCTCAACCTAGCTTGATGGACTCTCTACCTGGGTAACATCAAGCTAGGTTGAGAGACCCTTGCCCATATCTCATCTTGGAGGGAGTTTCCTCACTCCAAAGGCCAGCTAATCTTCACAAGAGACCACTGTTCTGTTCGTACGTCTCATGTAGAATGTGAAAGTGGCCCCTAACCCCCTACACTCTTATCTAATCCCCACCTCGAGTTACTAGGTGGGCCTATCCTAGGGATATAAATACCTATGTATGGGACATGCTATTATGGCCAGGCGCATCGCAAATGGAAAAGGTACATCTTCGCATGGTCCCAGCTGCTATCACACAGCCTAATGCATCTGAAAGAGGTGTTGTTAAAATTGGCATTATGGCTCTGCAATACCACTTCACAGGCAGGCTAACCCAGCCCACTCTCCACCCAGGTCTTGCATTTGCATCCCCTCTCCACCCCTACTCCTCCCAGTTTCTGCATTTGCATCACACCATACAATATGGTGCAATTGCATGCAGTAAACACATTTTCGCATGTGTTAAAGGCCTATCGCATGCGAAAACGCCTTACCACATTTTGATAAATGACCCCCAATGTTAGGAGAAAGAATATTTAAAGAAATGATAATAAAATGTTTCCTCTTATTCACTTAGGGATTTTCAACCTTTTCTCACATGCATCCCTAGAAAGCAATATTCTGCTTTTGTGATGGGATTTACAGGAGAGGTTCAATCGATGAATGGCTCAATAGCACCAAACTACTAAAGCCCTTGAATAACATTTATCCTTTTAGCCAGCTTTAAATTGAATTTTTTTTTTTTTGCTTCCATTACTGACCTAATAAGATATGTTGCAAAACGATGTGAGTTGAAAAGCCTTTTTCTCTTAAAGGAAAGGACTATTCCTACCAGGATTGAAGTGCTAAGCTTTTCAAATTCAATCACAGTGTTTATGTTTTCAATTTAAAAAAAAAAAATGCTTTTCTGAACAAACTCCCAGTCAGTTTACAGACATCTAGCAGGATGTTTAGATAGTCCTCACTGAAATTTTCTAAACTGTCTTATCTCTAAACTGTGAGGGATTTGAACCTCACTAAACTGTGCCTAATGATTTTAATGTAATCTCATCTGTAAGACAATTGTCCACTTCAAAAACTGCATGCTCCGGTTGAGGACAATGAAATCTGTTGAAAAGGTAAGATCAGTTTTATTTTATTTTTTACAATATAAGCGGTGGTTATGAAGACTCCAAGATGAATGCTTTAAATATTTTTATATGTTTAACTGCTGTCATCTATAACATTCTGAGGGCTTCACTTTTTAGAGAAGAATCAATTCACTCAAATTTTGGACTTCAAAATAATTTTGGCAGATATTCACTAAGTTTTGAAAATAAAAAAATGTTGGATCCTATGATAAATAAATACTGCATATACTGTTAGGCCCTGTGCTTCTGGTAAGGATGTGCATTTACTTGAAATGAATGGACAAAATATAACGAATGAGCTCATGAATAAAACAAATAATCATATCTTATTCATTTATGTTTCCCAATAATTTCTATGGCCCATTGAAGTCTAAGGCTGTATACTGCTGAGAATAAAAAACAAAAAACAAAAAAATGAGTAACTATAGCAACCAGCTCTTGCCTATGTAACCTCACCACCTTATCAGAGCCTTGTCAGAGCTCAGACACACATAGAGTGAATAGACAGATCAGTAATGTAACATTTACAGCTTTATATTTTGACTTACCTATTACAGACAGATATTGACTGGTGTTTCAAACTTTTAAAACAAATGATATATGCAGGTTCAAAACCTTGAACTAGCCAGGTAATCTCTTCATTATTTAGAAGCATTCCTTTTCACTTAGAGTAACATGGTCTTTTTGGTTTTATTTATCCTCACGTGTGCATTTTACATTAAATTTTAGAATATCACGTATAAAGGGATTTTAAATGTGTGTTGTGCTCAATAACAGCAACTTTCCTTTATGTCCATTTTATTCAGTTTTTTAGTTGTGTATCGTGCTCACTGATATGTTTGGTGTAATAATTTTTATCTATGTGTTTCTTGTATTTATGATTTTTATCTGCTCTATGTTCTGGTGTTTATACTAATATGTTTTGTTACCATTTTAATTGTAATTATTATTTGTCTTTTTTATTTAGTTTTTAATTATGTAATAGTGTGTGCTATATTTATGTTTTTATATTTTTTTGTGAGTATGTGCATAAATATATGTGTATTAATATTTATGTATTTTATCATAGCCCCTGAGGCAGCCACTTGGGTAGTGGCGAAACTCGGCCTGAGTCAGGCATTTTTATGTCTCTACTACAATAAATGTGTATAAAGGACATCTGGCATCTATTTTGTTTGTTGTTATGGCTTTCATAGATTGCCTACCTTCCCGTTTTGTTGGTCCAAGATAGATCTTCCACATATGGTTCTGAATGTTAGAAGTGTTTCTGTAGGAAGAGATGACTTCTGCAATGCCAGAAAATCAACAAGGGGAAGAAACTGTGTTCAGCTATAGAATATAGGAAAAACTTTCTTAATAAAACAAACCTCATAGATTGCCAGAAAAGCACACCATTGAGAGGCAATTATCATGTTCTGCTTGTGACAAAAGTTTCAATCCTAAAGCACATTTCATAAGAAAACCAAAATTTCATCCTGCAGCAAATTCAATTTCAAGTAGGGAATGTAATAAAAGCTTATGTCACAAAAGTGATACTGTTGACAGATCATACTCATAGTAATTCTGTCAAGTGGCAAATGCTTCAACAGGAAAAGAGATATCACCCATACCACTTTGCTGCTATACCTCTTATCTTACACTTATGGGTCTTTCTTCTACTTTGCATTGATGCCATATCTAGAATTGCTGCTTAAGGGGTTGATTTTAAAAAGAGTGTGCACACTCCATGGGCACATGGTTCCCAGTGCACACACATGGATGCACTGATTTTATAACATGCACATGTCGACACACACATGTTATAAAATACTGGTCCCATACACACATGCACACTGGATTTTCATGTCCATATGCGCGGGTGGATGGTCTGCTTCACAAGTCGGGGGGGGTATTAGAAAAATACACGAGGTGATGTAATCGGGCCTCCTAGAGTTCCCTCTCAGTCTGCTCCAATTAAGGAGTGGACTGGAAGGGAACTTTCCTGTCCCTAAACCTACCCTTCCTACTTCTTCCCCTCTCATCCCCAACTACTAACTTAACCCTAATTATCCCTAATTTTTTTATTTTAAAACGTACTGCTCCCCCGGGAGCGAAGTAATCTCCACGCGCCAGCTGACTACTGGCACGTGCTTCCTCAAGACAGTGGCTAATGGCACTTGTCACGGCCCGCTCCCCGCCCTGCCTTTTGCAGGGCCTGGCACTTCGGCGCATAACGGGGATTACGCATGTGGCTGGGCCTGTTCTAAAATGCATGTGTGTGCGCAAAGCCAGGCATGCATGTAACACTCGTTTTTTTTATGCGCATGGCCCTTTTAAAATTGGGCTGTAAGGGTCTTGCTGTCACTCTGCCTTGCTGTTATACCCCAGATTCTTCACTTTGTGTTGTTTTCTGCCATTCTGGTGGCTGCTTTGTCCCTCTCATACTGCTGTGGTTGTGTTGATACCACTCTTTGTGCTGCTTTGTCCTTTGGAGTTTTCCTACTACCCTTTTCTGCTTTGTTCCCCTTTCATGGTGCCTTAGGATGTTGATGCCATCTTGGTGTCAATTTGCTCCTGGCGCTGTCTCTCTAATACCATTAGCATCTAAACCTGAGTGAAAGAAATATTTTGATTATGCTTCCAGTATTACTGCAGTTTTCAATGAAGGCAAGAAATGTAAATTACATGTTTGACTAGTTTATTGTTCTGCTCCTTTTAAATCAGCTAAAAAAAATAGTTGCATGAGATTTCTGCATAGAAATGAACACAAAGACCAGTGCAGCCCCCTACTTCAGTTTTCAGGCCGAGTTGATGCGGGAGCACACTCGGGCTGAGTCCCAGTTCTCAGGACCAGTTCTTTCAACCATGGGGCATGGATTCTCTTGATGGGGAGAGGCTTAGCCTACTGGGGCCCAAGGCATGCAGGAGGATGGGGAACTCGCTTTCATTCTCTTCACTCTCCCACAGTTAACACTCACTGTCCACTGGCTCACAGGGTTGGTAACTTCCTTCAGAGTGAAAAACACCTAAAGCTTTACAGCACAGAGACTCATCACTGGCTCAATCACCACACTGCTTACAACTACAGTCATCACCTTAAGATACTACCAATTAATTTTAATTCATTTCATTTTAATCCTATTTCTTTGAATTTTATTTTTAATATCTATTTATTTAAGGTGTCAATTTGATATGTTAGCCATTTTTATTTTTGTGTTGTATTTCATTTTATTATTTATGCACATGTTGTTAACCATTTTGACTACTTCCCAGTAAAAAAACGGTATATAAAAATTGTTTAAATAAATACATTATATAAGCCTACACATATCTCCCATTGCAAGCACAAGTTTAAAGTTTTTTAAAAAGGGGTGGAGCATGGGTGTGGTCTTGGACGAGCATGGGCATGTCAGGCTTCACTAAGAGATGTGCGCATTAATACTTATGCATCTTTGTGCTACTCCTCCTGTGAACTGTAATGTTATAATGTTTGAATTTGCCATTGCTTTAGTCCTCAAGGTTCTCAAGTTTGCCTGTTGCTTTGTTCCTACACTTTCCTTGCTTCCTATTGGTTTCATTGTATCCCCTCCCCACTCCCCTGTTTTTTGTAACTTCCTCTCTATAGTTCGCTGTAAACCGATGTGATGTCTCGACTAATATCAGTATAGAAGACTCTTTAAACAAACAAACAAACAAACAAATAAATAATAAATGTTGGGGTCCCCTGCTGGTATGGATGGTTAATAAGTAGTAAAACAAAAAATATAGGCAAGGCAGTGGGGTTTTAATGTTAGGGCTAATAGGGGGGAGGGGGGTGGTTAATAGATTAGAGGGCTTGCAAGTCTTATCCCTTAACTGGGTGAACTGGGAACAAACTGGGAAAATGGTAAATGGTTGCCAGTGCGCGACCCTTATAACATTTTTCTACTACATGGTAGAAGCGGTATTGCGCACACCGGTGGTAGCACACATGCTAGCATCCATTAAAATGATGTGCACATGTACATGTATCCAGGCTATTTATAATATGTGATTAATATACACATGTATGTTAAAAAACGGATGTGTCTCTGGATGCAAGCCGGCAAATGTGCACACGTGCGCTCGTGTGCCTGTTTAAAAGTTAACATCCTTGAGTTCAGAAAAAGTCTTCACATATATTAAAGAAATAAAAATGTACCAAAAAAACTCTCATTTACATTGTACATTTGGACAGGAGTCAGTGGGAAGAAAGCTTGTTGTATAGGTCATGCGGTAAATTTAGTTTTTAAGCTGTTAAATTAGCATTTGGTAATTATGTTGGGTACTAAATGCTGATAGTTATGTATCTTTTATATCTCTATGACTTATGGTCCCATTCCCACCCTAGCATATAAACTTGTGTTACGGTTGTGGACCCTTGGGCCAGTTGGGACAGTAGATGGTGCGCTGTGGAAGACCACAGCAAGCATCCCAACCGGAGGCGGCTCGGAGGAACTCGGGGAGGCTTCGGCCACAGGGACAAGGTGGAGTCCTATGCGACCAAGGACTCGGCAGCAGCAGAGAGGACGGACGGCGTTGGGCCCTGGTGACTGAAGAGTTTCACCCTGAAGCCGGTACTCCCCCAGGAGGTGCCTGTAGAGGCCCGGCCACTGGGATTTTTGGAGATTCACCCTGAAAGCCGGAGCCCTCACCCCCCCCCCCCCCCCGGAAGCGCCCGTAGGGGCCTGGCCGCTGGGACTTAGGCAAATCTTCTGGGCAGCGAGGACCAGGTACCAGAGGAGCAACGAAGCCCAAGGATGGTGTCCAGGAAGGTAGCCAAGTCAGAAGCCGGGAGTCGGAGGTGAAACCAAGCCAGGGATGAGGACAGAAGACGGAAGTCATGGACGGAGCCGGGTCAGAGCCAGAGGTCAGAGGGAGCCCAAGCCAGGGACTGAAGCTGAAGGTGAAGTTGTGGATGAAGCCGGGTCGGAAACAGAGGACATTAAGCAGATACCAGAGCCAAGGGACGAAGATGGAGAATGAGTCAGGAGTCAAGCCGGGTCAAGAACAGAGAGCAATCCAAGGGAATGCAGCAACTAGTGATTCAGGAAACCTGGGGAACCTCGTTGCAAGGCACTGGAGTAATCTAGGTGCAGGGTACTTATACCCTGAGGGCGTCTGACGTCATCCTCCGGCACTCCTGAGGTTCCCGCGCTGGCCCCTTTAAGAAGCAAGCCCCCCCCGCATGCGCGTGCCTGGGGGGCGGGGGCAGCGCAGGGAGTCGGTGGCGTCTCTCTCACTGCGGAGAGGCCCGCGGCAGGCCGCAAACTAGGCCCGGGGGTTGACAGAACTGTCGTGCGGGCCGGGCCGGCCCCGGCCCCGAGGTAGGTTGGAGGGACCGGGGCATGGCCCGGTCCTGTAACAACTTGTCACATCTTGGACGCTAAGCAGGATTAGGCCTAGCTAGTACTCAGATGGAAGACCAGTAGGCAAGACCAGATGAATGCAGTATCCAGCAAAATTTTTAAGGCTCCCATAGTGAACTGTAATCATCCATGATTGCAAAAGACAAAGTACCTAGGAATTCACAGCCTACCACTGACATATGTGTTACCTCAGGACCAGTGGGCCTCACTGTAGCAGGGTGCCCTTGAGTGATGCAGCTCAGTGGGACACCACCCAGATCTCTGCAGCAGGGCTTCCCCTGGGTGCGGGCTCAACTGAAGCTCACACGTTTAAAGGGCCTTTGGAGGGAAAAGCCTGTGGTACCATTGGATGATGTCAGACTCTTTGCCTTATAAAAGGGGCCTGCTGACTCTCCCTTATCACCTCAGCAAAATGTTGCCTGTCTTGTTTCAGTCAGTCTTCAGTCTTGCCCCAGACTTCAGCCTTAAAGAATTAAAGAAGAAAGTTTATTAAAAGTAATTTCCTTGTTTTTGGGCAAGCATAATCAAAAATTAAATGTGAAAATTCCTTCCATAAGAAATAATAAGAACCCAGTAAGGGTGAAACAAGGCAAAATGTTTTGTTTTGTTTTGTTTAATTTTTGATTTATTTGTTTATTTCAGATTTTTTTAGTTTCATTTAAAAAAAAGTTATAAAATTTAAGTATTGTTTATATTGTACAGAAACGGAAATAGCATGCACTAATTCAAAATAGTGCACATTAACTTGTAATAAATAGTGAGCATTATTGGAGTTATTGCATTCTATTTGATTTAGTGTTCGCTATTTGAGTTAGCGTATACTAATTTGATTTAGTGCTTGCTATTTGAGTTAATTTCACTATTTCTATTTATTGTGCACTATTTCAATTTGGTGCACACTATTTTGAATTACTACACATTGTAAACAGAGAAAAAAACAAAATTGTGATTTTTTTTGTCATTTCCTATTAAAATGACATTCCTACAAGCCTTCCCCTAATATCTACATTGTCAGTCCAGACTCAGCCCAACTGACGAGATGCTCACACCAGGCCCAGTATTCTTCATATGTATTTAACTTATAGTTTTATCGCTGTCTTTCTACTTCCTGGCTACTCTAGCCCCCCAAGTTCAATCTCCTTGTTATATGTAACTTTGCTTTGCTTTGGCCTACTTGTTATTTGATTATCTAATTATTTAATTATTATTTGGTTATTTATTATTTACTTAGACCCCAAGTTTCATGTAAACCGGTTTGATATGAATCCTTTTCATGAAAGTCGGTATAGAAAAATGTTAAATAAATAAATAAATAAATAAATAAGAAACAAAGCGGAAGCCGATCAATAATGCTGAACAGCAAATAAAACAAAGGTGATCGGTGTCAAAGGCACAGTTCTAATAAAGAATCCCTTTGACACCGATCACCTTTGTTTTCTCCGCTGTTCACTATTAAAATGACATGACAGGATTTAGACAATGTAATATGAATATGGAGAGAATAATTGGTATAAAAATACTTCAAATAACACTTTTAATCAAAACAAATCTAACAAAACATTTTCATTGAGCTTAAGAATATAATAAATAAAAAATATCTCTCTCAATTTATACACTTCAATATACTTGGAAATACATGAAGTACATAATGAAAATGAAAATGCAATTAAAATAACATTAGAGATTATCACCAGTCAACCTCAACACTCACACACCTACCACAATGATTAGTCTTATAACAAACTGTACTAGCAATAATATACAATGTTAAAACTTCTTTCTCAAGCAAAATGTATCAATAAAGACTACAGATGTAGTGCTTCTCTGATCTTCTCTACAATGTTGTAACAATAGCAATCTTCACAGAAATACTGAGACCAGCTGCCACCTTAAGAAGTACTTCATGTCTTCGATTGAATTCTTCTTTGTTAATTATGATCTTCACTAAATACTGAGAATTAATGCCGCTTCTTCAATCTATTCACAACTGCTGCTTTATCAACAGGATTTGGCACACACTTCCCAACTAACGCTTTTTGAAAGAATTCATTTTGCCTTAAATGAGGCTTCATCAGGGTAAATGACTCAATCTTATGCTACCGTGATTTTATAGACACGGAATGCATCCAATCCATTGATGTATCTAGAGCATTTTGAGTGAGAGACCTTGGTAAGAACAGGACACATACGATTTTCATTAGTAGTGTTTTGTCATTTACATGAGAAGATAGTCACATTGGATGCATTCCATTTTGTTAGATTCGTGTTGATTAAAAGTGTTATTTGAAGTATTTTTTTATTACAATTATTCTCTCTACATTCATATTACATTTATGTTGTGAGAGATATTAGTTGTTTTTCCTTCACATATTTTTTGTTGCCTTGACAATTTAGACAATGTTATTGTCATTTTGTCTATGTGTTTCATACAAAAGCAAATTCCTACTGTCCTACTTTCTTACTCTATTTAACTTGAAGCAAGAATAAATATATTTGAGTCTGACAGTTGCTGGATGTGTATTAAAAGTGAAGTTTATTTGAATGAATAGGTATTTATGGGGAATGTTTGTGCATAATGAGGAGTATGTCAATGGAACATTTATGCTTTACAGAATACCTTTTATTGACAAATTTATCTCCACAATAGCTCCTCTTATGACAGCTGCAGTAGAAAAATCCAACTATTTCTTTCTAGCCATCCTCTAGAGACCAAAAAGATTTTCTGTCAGTTTAGCCCTTCCATGCCTTCTGAGTAACTGGAATGTGCCGTTTTTTTCATAACTAAAGAAAATAGGATGATTTATTCTAATATACTTGCTGAAATCTACAAATAATTTGTAGTCAAATTAATACATTTTTCCTTCTTCCACTCCCCCTCCAATTCTTCCTATCCCATTGCTTCAACTCCCTAAAACTTCTCTCCATTGCTCTCTCTGAACATTCCATTTCCCCCTCAGTGGGTTGCTTGCCTCACCATCCTATCTGACTTCCTTGCCCTTTTCCTGATCTACTCCTTCATTTCTGGCTTTTTCATCTCCTTCCCCATCATCACCAAGCTGACTCTCTCTCTCCAACTCTTACTTATGCCAACCATTCCCTTTCACTCTTACTTCTTTCCAATCATCTTCTATTAATCTCTCCCATTCTTTCCAGTCACCCTCTTTCTTGCTATCTCATCTCACATCATTATCTCTTTAGTCCTCCATCTTTGCCATCTTCTACAACATTCATTGTCTTTCACCTACCCTATTGCTCCCCAGTGTTGGTTAAATGTCCACTCTCCAAGCCCCGCATTACGGAACTTATATACTAAGCATTTCTCACTTACATATAAAATGTGATAAGATCCTTTAGAATAGCAGGGCCTATTTTTTACCTCCATCTTCCTTCCTAATCCTCAGTCTTTCTTTTTCACCTCTCATCTACCTTCCAGCTTTCCATTCCCACTCTCACCTTCTTCCACATCCATTTTCCCCTTTAGCTCACCCCTACCCAGTCCTATCATTTCCTCTTGTCTCTTATTCCTTCCCAGTCTCTTACCCATTGCATAGTCTCCTATTTCCATACTCTACTTACCCCTTTCTTAACCCTCATCTATTTTCCTCCATCATCATCTCCTCACAAGACCCAACTGCTTCGCTGTTACTCATTCCCTCCTCTCCTTCCAGCAACCCTATTCTTTATATCACTTTCCCCTTACCTATCATTATTTATCTTTATTTCTCATTTATGGATTACCAGTTGCCAATGCTCTAGGCAATTTACAATAGCATTCATTATAAAAATAGAATTAAAACCCATAAAAACAATACAAAATTTAAAATAGTAAAAACAATACAAAAAGTAAAACCAAAGTAATTTAAAATACAAGTCAACAATGAACTATACAGCTTTAAAACCAACACTCACATAAATGGCCCAGCTGTGAACTAAAGTAAGTACAATTTATCAGTAATATCAAAGACCATCAAAACAAATGTGTCTTCAACATGGATTTAAGTTGTTTAGAGCAATCTCCCATTCCCCTTTTTTCTGCACCCAGGACCCCATTTTATATCCTTTTTCACTTCTGCCAATTTCTCCAGTCCCATTTCACTGCCTCTTACCCTTCTCCAGCTCCTTCACACTATTTACCCACTCTATGTTGCGTTCGTGCCTGCTGTCGCCCTCGCTTCACCCTCTCTACCTGTGTGGTGACTCCCTCCGGGCATGATGGATGGCTTGCTGCTGCGCAGTCTCCATGCCACTTCTCCCGGCGTCCCCGGGCCGGCTCGACGCTGCGGATCTGCCATGTTCCTGATGGTGGAGGGTGCGCGCAAGCGTGCGCTTCGATGTAGGTACCAGCAAGAGCGCGAACCTCAGGGGCGTCACCCTGTATTACAGATAGGAACCGGTACTTGCTCCTCAAGGGCCCATGTTCCTGAACACTCTGAAGATTCTCTACTGTCCAGAAACTATTACAGATACAGACTATTGTGAGTTACCACTGCTCTCTCAGAGCTTTCCCTGGAACCAGATACTCGCTCCTCAAGGGCCTAACCTTTCCAGCTACTGAGCTTTCTCAAGACCTTATGTGAGTTATCATCTATATATATCTATATCTATATCTATATCTATCTATCATCATCTATCTATCTATCTATATATATATAACAGCATACCCTCTCTATTCACTATCTACAGTCTCTTTACAGCTCAGCAACCCTGGGATCGCAGTTCCAGCATCTGAGGGACTTCAGCCCTGCTGGGCATATCAGCTCACTACTGCCACCTCTGGTGGTTCTACTACCTGTGTCTGTCTCCATATTCAAGCCTAGCCGGTGATCCCTCTCAGGATATCCTCCTGGGGGCGCTGTCATCTGCCATCTGCCCAAGGATTCACCAATTTACCTTCCTGTCCAGCTGAGCACTCTCTCTAGTGCTCTGCTGGTACAGATTGCCAACTCAGCAGTCTATATAATAACAGATTGTCAACTCCTTAGCCAGTTCACAACAGATTGCTAACTCCTCCTCTCTGGGGGTAGATTCTATCAGATTGCTACTCTCATCTGCTAGCTCCTCCCATCAGCATAGCAGATCACAAAAGTCTACAGCTCTAGGGATGTGAATCGTTTTTTGACGATTTAAAACAATCGTCAGATATATTTTAAATCGTCAAAAATCGTTAGAGCCGCGATACAATAGCAATTCCCCCGATTTATCATCAAAAAATCGTAAATTGGGGGAGGGCGGGAAAACCGGCACACCAAAACAACCCTAAAACCCACCTCGACCCTTTAAAACAAATCCCCCACCCTCCCAAAGCCCCCCAAAATGTTTTAAATTACCTGGGGTCCAGTGGGGGGTCCCGGCACGATCTCCCGCTCTTGGGCCACGGCTGCGTTAATAGAAATGGCGCCGGTGGCCCTTTGCCCTTACCATATGACAGGGCAAAGGTAGCGCCGGCGCCATTTTGGTTCCTGTCACCCGATGTCACTAGTGCGGGAGATCACTCCCGGACCCCCGCTGGACCCCCAGGGACTTTTGGCCAGCTTGGGGGGCCTCCTGACCCCCACAAGACTTGCCAAAAGTCCAGCGGGGGTCCGGGAGCGACCTCCTGCATGCGGGCTGTATTGCCAATATTCAAAATGGTGCCGGCACTACTTTTGCCCTCACTATGTCGGTGGCGATCTGTGCTGCTCTTGGGAGCCTGCTCCATCTGGGGGAACACCAGAGTGAGGCCTCACCTTGGCAGTGCAGATCATTGCTTTGAGCAGCCCCCATGCAGTCCAGACTTCTGCTGTTCCTGGCCTCTATACTTCTTTGGCCCTGTTTTTGTTTTTGTAAATAGCTTCACTCTATAGTTTGCCCTTATGTATTTCTTTATCAATACTTATGAAAGTTTAACAATTTTAAAGTAAAAAGGTTATCTTTTTTCAAACTTTGTATGTTGCTATCCTTTATTAGCTACTAGAGCTTATTTAGTGGGGGAATAGCCAGCAATGCTGTTCCACAACCTCTTCTCAGGCTTAAGAATTATACCATAGGAGATTTCTTCTCTAAGCCCTCCAATTAACCCCCCCCCCCCCCCTTCTACCCTGCTCTGACCCTGTACTACTGGGACCAAAAGAGGAAGAGGTGATAGTGCCACTTACATTACAGAGCATAAAATGCAGACACAAGTGTATGGATTTAGCATTTGTCTGAAACTTAAGAGCTGGTGAATGCCTGTCTGCCCTCCCCTGTAGCCACTCCTGGGTGCATAGCCTTCCTGCTTCTTAGGCTATAATCACAAGCATTGCTGCCTCTGCTGCTGGTGACCACACAGGTGAGGATGAAAGAGGAAAGAGAGTAATTCAGGGGAGGGGAATGAGGATGGAGAATCTGGGTCTCCAGGGCAGAGAGGATCAGGCCTTATGAAGATTGAAAGTCCAATTCTTTTTATCAGTCTTTCCCCTGTGATCCTGCATTTTCATCCCTTAGCTGCCCTTCTCCTGCCAGTGCTCTTCAAACTTGTTCATAATGTGAAAAATGTATAAGAGGATTCTAAAAAGGTCTATTAATTACCCTCTGTGCCCCATGGACTTAAGATGTAACTGAAGAGAAATGCTATAGTTCTGTTTCTAAAGAGATGCAATACCTCCCAGTCTTAAAACAGCTGCCTGATTAAAGAGCTGCACCTTGCCTAGTCCTCTCCAAGCTCACAAGCAATATGTTATTGGAAAACCCCTGCTATTCAGCAGAAGGATCACCTAAGGACATATTTTCAAAGACCACCACACAGGTGAGGGTGAAAGAGGAAAGAGAGCAATTCAGGGGAGACCTACCTTTGTGAAGTCTGAAGAGTACTGAAAAAGTTAGACATGCAGGATCATGAGTTTTCATAGGAGTCTGACGCTCAAGCTGCCAGCTAGGAGGAAAAAGTCACTCCACCTCAGTCTCTTCCATCTACATCCTAAATGCTAAGGACTAGAAGAGTAAACTAATTGAAGGTAATTCTGAGAGCTTGCCTCGCATCTGGAGGTTGATGTGAAGTGAAATTATCAGCAGCTCTCTCACATTCAAACTGAATAAAGAGGGCATAGGAATGGGAGAGTGCAGGAAAGGACAAATATCTTTCTAGAAAATACTGGCCTGAAATATAGAGGGACACAGGGCACATAAACTGCATAGGATACTGATGCTTGCTAAAGAATGGTCCATTTGCAGATGTGGAAAAATAAAGGGGTTGATTTAAAAAAAAAAAAAAAAAAAGAAAAACACATGGGCGTCCATGTGCGTGTGCTTCCCGGTGGACACACATGGATGTGGCTATTTTATAACACACACAAATGCACGCCCAATTTATATTCGGCATGCGCATGTGCGGGTAAAAAAATAAGTGCAGCAGCCTTTCCCAGTTCCCTCCCAGTCCGCTCCAATGAAGGAGTGGTCTGGGAGGGAACTTCCTTAACCCTAACCCTATCCTTTCTCCCTCTTCCCCTCTCCTCCCCCCCGACCCTAAACTATCCCTACCTAACACCTTTTTTTTCATAGTTAATTCTGCTCCGGAGGAGCAGTATCTTCCACTCACCGGCCAGCTGCCAGAGTGCACATCCCCGGGACAGTGGCTAATGGAGCTGTCCCGGACCGCCCCCCGCCAAACCCAGACCCCGCCCCATGGCCCACCCCTGTTACGCCTGTCGGTCGCAGATGGCTGCGACCACTTATGCTCACCTCTTTCTTTCTGCACCATCAATCCTAGGAAGAATGGTGGCCTCTGCCAGCCATCGCCGACCTGCCTGGCATTCCCAGGATGGCTTGGGCACTGCCGACCGCCATCTTGTTTCAGGAATCACCTAGCCGCATGTGTGCGCGCAAGGGCCACCTTTGTACACGTCATGGCGGGAACCTCGGGGGTGTCCCCTCCGAATGACATCATCTCTCTACCATACTTAAGCAGACTGGCCCTCTGCTTTGACGAGTTAGCAAGGCGTTCCCTCGTTGCTGAATCCACTCCATTCTTGGCATTCTGGTTCCAGATTCCTTACTTGGCGTGATGCTCTGGGTACCCGGACCTTGGGGGCCCTTCCTTGTTCCTGGTTATCCGCTCCTCGGAGGGCCTTCCTGCCTTGGACTGCTATCTGTCCCGCTTCCCGGGACACTCTCTTGGATCTTTTGTGAATACACGACCACGGACTTCAACGATACCTAACCTATTGTAGAATTCTCTGCGGTGTACCCCGTGCCTTGGGCCACTACCGTATACTCCCCAGTAGGAGTCACTCTGGTATACCCTGCACTGCAGGTTATTACTGTACCTTCTACAGGATCCTCTTCCGGGATCCTGCACCTCAGACTACCTTCTCATCATCACCACAGAACAGACATCTTCGGCATACCCCGCTCTGTGGGCCACTACCGGATCTGCACGTCTGAGGTATTTGCTAGGGATGTGCAGAGCAAAAGTTTATGTTCATAAGTCCATAAGTCGAAAGGGGGTCCCATTTGCGGTCAATATGGACATATGGAGAATTCCATAAGTTGAGTCTATGTCCATACGTGCAAATAAAATTTAAACCCCTCACCCTCCTTAATCCCCCCCCAAGACTTACCAAAACTCCATGGTGGTACAGCAGGGAGTCAGGACGCCATTTCTGAACTCCTTTGCGAGGAGCACGTGACGTCGGCGTCACGTGATTCCCCGCGCGATCGCTCCGGGATCCTCGTTGTACCCAAAAGGAACTTTTGGCCAGCTTGGGGGGGTCAGGAGGTGCAATGAGGGTCCCCCGGAGCGATCGCGTGGGGAATCACGTGACGCAGCATCACTCCGACGTGATGCCGACGTCACATGCTCCTCGCAAAGGAGAAGAAATGGCGTCCTGTCTCCCTTCTGTACCACCAGGGAGTTTTGGTAAGTCTTATTTATTTTATTTTATTTTTAGATTTTTATATACCGGTGTTCCTATATGAAATAAAGATCACATCGGTTTACATTGAAACAGAACATGAAAATTGCCAAAAGGCATTACATAGAACAAGGTTATGAAACTTGGAACAGTGTACATAAGTTCAAAATTTAATGATAACGTTGTAACATTGATGACCAAAAGATAAAGGAGAAAAAAAAAAAAAAGACTTAAACAATTAAGGGATGTCTTGGGGGGGATTAAGGAGGGTGAGGGGTTTAAATTTTTATTTAGGATCAACAATCGCGATTTCCAACTTATTCAACATAGCTATGTTGAATAAGTTGGAAATCCGATCGTTTTCGCCTCATCACTTTTTTAAGTTAAAAAAAAAAAAAAAAGTTGCGTTTTACATTTAAATTCAAAACGAATGCACACCCCTAGTATTTGCTACACTTCTGAAGAGACTTTCTGACTTTCTGGCATACCCCGCTCTACGGGTCACTACCAGATCTTTACATCGGGGTTTATCCCTCAGCTCAGAACTGTACTTTACTACACCTCCATTGCTTTTCCTTCCTTCATAATAAAGTCTTCATCATACAGCTGAGTCCGAGACCACTGAGACCATACCTGCCAACAATGAGGCTCACAGGGCTCCTCCCTGTGGGCGGAGAAACCTCTCACCTTGGCCCAGGGTTCACACTCTTACAAAATCATAACAGCCCCTTGAGATGCCCGGCATTTTGGTGTGCAATAAGGGTTATGCGTGCGCATGGCTGGGCCCTTCTGAAAATGCATGCAATATGCACAAGGCCTGGCCATGTGTGTAACCCCATTGTTTATGCACGTGGCCTTTTTAAAGTCAAGCCTTAAGGTTCAGAGGGAATCAGGCCAAGGACCCAATAGTATGATTACAGAGAAGTGATGATTGTATTTCAAGCACACTTGCCCAGGTATCCTACATTAAAAGAGCTAATGTGGTGCTGAATTAGCAAGTTTCATGGCACTCTTGCCCCTGTCCTGGTGACCCTGCTAGGCAATCAGGTTATCATGATAATCTCTAAGATGTATGCAAGAACTGATAGCATGCTCAGTGTACATTATCTCTCTTCTGCAATATCCTGCACTTTAATGAACACCTGATTGCCTATCTGGGTCACCAGTCCGAGAGTATAATGCACACCTATGCCCAAGTATTTATAAACATGCCTAATTTCCCTTTCAGTTTGAATTATGTACATGAGTAGAAATCTACATGTGTAGTGCACACCCATATATGCTTGCTATTACATCAATTTATGCATGTATGAGGATATAAAATGGAAGGCATATAGCACCATGTCCAAAAGGAGTGGAGCACTCATAAGGAAGCCCTACTTTCTGCCCATGGAGGTGGATCTTCTGGTCAATCAGGTGATGAGTGTCCAGCATCTGTATGGGGTCCTACAGAAAGGAGTAGGTCTGGGAGAAGATCTACCACATGGTGAACTCAGCTTTCCACAACAAATGGAGTGTGAATGAGCTGAACCACAGTGGAGGGATCTGTAACAGGTGGTAAAGAAGAAACAGACTTAGATGTTACAGGAGGGACCTGAGACCCAGGTCACCTTTAGTGCAGTGGAACAGTTGGTATTCAGCATCATATGGAAGCTGAAGTGGGAGGGGTTATCAAATCAGAGACCTTCCATCCTGACTGCCAACCAAGATAAGCATTTGATATAAGGATATGTCACCAAGTGTGTGTTTGGAATATATAGTATGTTTTGTGCTATGTTCAGATATACCTGGTCATTGATCTAAGATGGTGGTGTGAACTTTAACAAAGTTGTTCTGGATATCCACAAAGAATATCCATGAAGTAGATTTTCATGCACTGCCTCCATTGTATAAAAATACATATCATACATATTCATTGTGGCTATCCAGAAAACCTGATTGGCTAGGTATGTCCCAAGTACTGGGTTGAGAAACCTAATTTTAACACACAGGGAAGACTATAGAACACCCTGTGCCACCTTAGCTCCCAGTTTCCTCTACAGGGTATAGAATGAGTAGAAGAGTTTCATTATAACTATCATGCATTAGTAAGCCTTGAGACTTGTCCTGCTTATTTGGTCGATACACCCAGAAACAATCTGAACATCAATTGTATGCCTGAAACGAAGACTTGCAAATACATGTTTAGCCTAGCACATCCTACGTATCGTGTTGCCTCTGGATCTGTATGCATACAACACCTAATAAAACCTACTTTGCTGTTAACTCCTGACCCACCATACTGGATTGCTGTTGGTGACAGGTACCAATTCCACCCTATGGATTCAGTGGCAAAAAATGGCAGGGCAGTTGTGCTGTGTACAGGCAAGGCATGGCCCCATCAGGTGGTAAGTTCCAGATCCCCCTCTAACTTCTGGCACAGGTACAGTATGGCTTCATTGTTGAACCTGAACCTATGCATGACTTGCCACTCTGAAGAGATTCATAAACTGTGTTCTGGTCTTGTATATCCAGGAGGAAGAGGTACCTCTTCCTCCTCCTCCTCCTCCTCTGCTTTCCCTCCCTTCTCAGCCACATAGATATAATTACCCATAGGTGATCTTGAAAAGGGGCACTCCAACACTGACTAGCTAATCCATGCATGTTGCTGGAATATGCACTGGCACTCTCCTTTTATAGGCCTTTATATCCCTCTATGCCCAAATCTGTTCCTCTAACCCCCAGTATAAACCTATATACCCCAGGTAGCAGGCAGTTTTACACTGTTTATCCCAGGAATGCACTTTCTAACTCCCTCTCTCCCAGTCTGTCCTTGAAACTCCCCTCTATGCCCTGCAGTTTCCAAGTGTCCCCTTCACACTCCTTGGCCTACTCACCCAGAGAAGCTAAGCTACAAAACGGCAAGTCGATAATCAAATTAAAATTAGTACTAGTACGTGTAAAAGAGCCGTAGCAAATGTATAGGAGCAGCTGCATATACGTGCATGCATACTCTTGCATATGTTTCTTTTAAAATACATTCTACGTGAGCATAGCATGCCCCTCTTTTGCAAACATTCAGGTATGCAAGCATGTGCATATACGAGTATTTATAACCCATTTTTTAAAATAAGGATTATGGGGCGGATTTTCAGAGCCCTGCTCGCGTAAATCCGCCCAAAACCGGGCGGATTTACGCGAGCAGGGCCCTGCGCGCCGGGAAGCCTATTTTACATAGGCCTCCCGGCGCGCGCAGAGCCCCGGGACTCGCGTAAGTCCCGGGGTTCTCGGAGGGGGGCGTGTCGGGGGCGTGTCGGGGGGCGGGCCCGGTCGTTGCGGCGTTCCGGGGCGTGTCGGCAGCGTTTTGGGGGCGGGTACGGGGCGTGGCTACGGCCCGGGGGCGTGGCCGCGCCCTCCGTACCCGCCCCCAGGTCGCGGCCCGGCGCGCAGCAGGCTATACAAAGGGGTAGATTTTAAGAGGCGCGCGAACAGCCTACTTTTGCTTGCGCATCAGACTCAAGCAAAAGTACGCTGGATTTTAGTAGATACGCGCGGAGCCGCGCGTATCCACTAAAATCCTGGATCGGCGCGCGCAAGGCTATCGATTTCGTATAGCCTGCGAGCGCCGAGCCGAGCTGCCTCCCCCCGTTCCCTCCAAGGCCGCTCCGAAATCGGAGCGGCCTCGGAGGGAACTTCCTCCTTTGCCCTCCCCTCACCTTACCCTCCCTTCCCCTACCTAACCCACCCACCCACCGGCCCTGTCTACACCCACACCCCCCCTTACCTTTGTCGGGGGATTTACGCCTCCCGGAGGAGACGTAAATCCCCGCGCGCCAGCGGGCCTGCTGCGCGCCGGGCCGCGACCTGGGGGCGGGTACGGAGGGCGCAGCCACGCCCCCGGGCCGTAGCCACGCCCCGTACCCGCCCCCAAAACGCTGCCGACACGCCCCCGCAACGCCGCGCGCTCCGGCCCCGCCCCCCCACACGCCCCCCTCCTCAGAACCCCGGGACGTACGCGAGTCCCGGGGCTCTGCGCGCGCCGGGAGGCCTATGTAAAATAGGCTTCCCGGCGCGCAGGGCCCTGCTCGCGTAAATCCGCCCGGTTTTGGGCGGATTTACGCGAGCAGGGCTCTGAAAATCCGCCCCAAAATCGATAGCCTTGCGCGCGCCGATCCAGGATTTTAGTGGATACGCGCGGCTCCGCGCGTATCTACTAAAATCCAGCGTACTTTTGCTTGAGTCTGATGCGCAAGCAAAAGTAGGCTGATCGCGCTTCTTTTAAAATCTACCCCTATGCGCATTTGGGCCACATACAAGCAGATAAGACACTTTTTGCCTGAGTAACCCTTTGAAAATTATCTCCAAAGGTTTTCAACAAACCCTTAAAGGTTTTTCCACAGTCCATCTGTTGTAACTCTTGTGGGAACGAATTCTATAAGATGGGGACTTCAACCGAAAAAGATCGCTCTCTTGTTTTTACTAGGTGGGCATGCCGAGTGGATGACACCTCTCAAAATCCCCTTTGTGAGGACTGAAGAGTCCTGGGTGGATTATATATTTTCAGCATCACATTTGCCCAAGGGGATGACACTAATGAGAGTTGTTTATGGGCCAGCATAGTATTTTACATTTGATCCTCCACTGGATCAGCAGCCAGTAGAGATCAAATCATATCATACCAAGCTGATTTGTTGTTTCATATACCTTGGCCTGTGATCAAACGGGAGGCAGCATGTTCCACAAATTGCAGTGTATTAAGTGTAGTCAATGGCAAACCCAGATTAACTGAATTGCAGTAATCCAGCACAAGTATAATCAAGGCTTGAACCACCGGCTGATATTTGGAGGGTTGCAAGCGAGGCTTCAAGTTATACAATAAACACAGCTAATAAACACAAGACTTAATAACTGACTTTACTTGGGAAATAAGAGATAATCTGGAATCAATGATCACCCTAAGCTTCGTGTGTTAGACAACACTTTCAATTCCTCTTTGCCAACATAGATCTGTGGAGAATCAAACGTCCCTACGCTGGACAGATTTTACAAGAATACTATTAAAATATATAGTAAAACGTGATTAATTTTGTCATGGTGCGGGTGTAATGTTTATACAACTTACATATTTTTAGTTGTAAGAGCTATGTCATTTGTGTTGGAGCCTAGTGCTTTAGTAAATTAGCAACATTTGTAACAAGAGCAACAATACCCATTATTGTATCCATAACTGGGATGTTATAATATTTGAAGTTTTCAAGATGTTGTCTTGATTTTTACAGTGTTCATAGACGTATACATGCACACACACAAGAAAAACTAGACCCTTGGTTAAATATTATTTAGGAAAATAATTGCATAATATTTTTATTTTCAAGATTGTTACTAAGGATCTGATTTGAAAAAAATATTTCATTCTGTGACACATAATAAATCATTTACTTTTTATTTATCCATATTACTTTCAAATCTATATCACAATTTGAATGCCGTTCTTAAGAACATAAGAAATTGCCATGCTGGGTCAGACCAAGGGTCCATCAAGCCCAGCATCCTGTTTCTAACAGAGGCCAAAACCAGGCCACAAGAACCTAGCAATTACCCAAACACTAAGGAGATCTTCCACTATATATAGTGCTTAATGCAAATCTATTTTAGATATCTGGAAAGAAAATTCAATCTATTTCATAGAGAAATAAGTTTTTTGTTTTCTAGAAAGAAATGGGTTGTAGAAAACAATATGTGTGACTGGAAAAATACCTCCAGTCATTCTATTGCAGATGACATCAATTTAAAATTGGAATATTATGATAATAATAATATTAATGTATGTGACTTGATTTTATGTGCAGTTGTTAAGGCATTTGAATTAGGAAAAACTCACTAGAAGATAAGCACTTAGGTCATTCATTATTAACAGTCAGTGAAACCACCAATAATAATTAGGCTTCCTCCAAGTTGTTTCTTATAAATTTACAAGAACTGGTCTGCTGCAAAGAAGAATGAATCCTCATCTCTGGATCAGATGGAATTTCTTAGGTTGAGAATAAAGAATAATAAAAAAAATACTAAGTATAAATTAAACCCTTTTACATTTGTGACAATTTAAGAATAAATTAACCAGACATATAACAGTAAATTATAATAACTAATGAGTCATTAAGTAGGACACAACATAGACAGGTAGTATATGGACACCACAATTTTAACAGTAACCCTCCCCTCACCCACACACACACCC
>NC_042617.1:555240348-555389044 GCF_901001135.1 Rhinatrema bivittatum
TGTGTGTGGGTGAGGGGGGGGGGGGAGGATGGTGAAGTCTGAGACAGCTCCCTCCCTGCATTACTAGTGAGAGGCTGGCTTCACAGACAGGGGGGAGCTGCCTGACCCTCACTCCTGACTTCCCCCCATGTCCCAGATAGTGAATGGTGTGTGGGTGAGGGGGGGGGGGAGGATGGTGAAGTCTGAGACAGCTCCTCCCTGCATTACTAGTGAGAGCTGGCTTCACAGACAGGGGGGAGCTGCCTGACCCTCACTCCTGACTTCCCCCATGTCCCAGCTAGTGAATGGTGTGTGGGTGAGGGGGGGGGGGGAGGATGGTGAAGTCTGAGACAGCTCCCTCCCTGCATTACTAGTGAGAGGCTGGCTTCACAGACAGGGGGGAGCTGCCTGACCCTCACTCCTGACTTCCCCCATGTCCCAGCTAGTGAATGGTGTGTGGGTGAGGGGGGGGGGGAGGATGGTGAAGTCTGAGACAGCTCCCTCCCTGCATTACTAGTGAGAGGCTGGCTTCACAGACAGGGGGGAGCTGCCTGACCCTCACTCCTGACTTCCCCCATGTCCCAGCTAGTGAATGGTGTGTGGGTGAGGGGGGGGGGGGGAGGATGGTGAAGTCTGAGACAGCTCCCTCCCTGCATTACTAGTGAGAGGCTGGCTTCACAGACAGGGGGGAGCTGCCTGACCCTCACTCCTGACTTCCCCCATGTCCCAGCTAGTGAATGGTGTGTGGGTGAGGGGGGGGGGGAGGATGGTGAAGTCTGAGACAGCTCCCTCCCTGCATTACTAGTGAGAGGCTGGCTTCACAGACAGGGGGGAGCTGCCTGACCCTCACTCCTGACTTCCCCCATGTCCCAGCTAGTGAATGGTGCTGTGGGGTGGGGGGGGGGGGGAGGATGGTGAAGTCTGAGACAGCTCCCTCCCTGCATTACTAGTGAGAGGCTGGCTTCACAGACAGGGGGGAGCTGCCTGACCCTCACTCCTGACTTCCCCCATGTCCCAGCTAGTGAATGGTGTGTGGGTGAGGGGGGGGGGGGGGGTGGTGAAGTCTGAGACAGCTCCCCCCCCTGCATTACTAGTGAGAGGCTGGCTTCACAGGACAGGGGGGAGCTGCCTGACCCTCACTCCTGACTTCCCCCCATGTCCCAGCTAGTGAATGGTGTGTGGGTGAGGGGGGGGGGAGGATGGTGAAGTCTGAGACAGCTCCCTCCCTGCATTACTAGTGAGAGGCTGGCTTCACAGACAGGGGGGAGCTTGCCTGACCCTCACTCCTGACTTCCCCCATGTCCCAGCTAGTGAATGGGTTGTGTGGGTGAGGGGGGGGGGGGGGAGGATGGTGAAAGTCTGAGACAGCTCCCTCCCTGCATTTACTAGTGAGAGGCTGGCTTCACAGACAGGGGGGAGCTGCCTTACCCTCACTCCTGACTTCCCCCATGTCCCAGCTAGTGAAATGGTGTGTGGGTGAGGGGGGGGGGGGAGGATGGTGAAGTCTGGAGACAGCTCCCTCCCTGCATACTAGTGAGAGGCTGGCTTCACAGACAGGGGGGAGCTGCCTGACCCTCACTCCTCCGGTGGTATTGTGATCTTCCTGCACACAGTGCCCTATCCTGATACCGGGATGTGTGCAAGAAGATCACAACACCCCCGGTATCACGAATAGGGCACTGTGTGCAGGAAGATCACAACACCCCCAGTATCAGGAATAGGGCACTGTGTGCAGGAAGATCACAACACCCCTTTCATTTCATTTCATTTATAAAATTTATTGATCGCTTTACACTGTTATTAGGGATAGGGCACTGTGTGCAGGAAGATCACAACACTCCTGGTATTAATAGGGATAGGGCACTGTGTGCAGGAAGATCACAATACCCCTGGTATCAGGGTTAGGGCACAAGGTCTAGTCACATTGACTGATCACATTACTTGTTTTGTCAAGCTACCAACTGTTTTCCATTTCCCATCCCCCATATACTGTTCAGTAGGAAACTTGGTAACATGAATAAATAAGAGGGCAGCCAATAGGAATACATATTCATTCCTAAACTGACCTTAACTGACCTGAAAAGTGTCAAATTGTATCCTTTTCAGTTAGTGCGCACTAACTCCCAGTTAGTGCGCACTAACTCGAGTTAGTGCGCACTAATCGGAAAAAACGATTTTTAACGATTTTTTAACTAAAAAATCGTGCCTAAGACGATTTTCTTGCCCTGCCACACGATTTCTAACTTTAAGACGATATGGAAAACGATTCACATCCCTAGGAAATATTGCCTAAGCAACCGGCTACACATTTTGAAGAGGTTAATAAACAAGTGGATAATAGTGAGCCAGTGGATTTGTTTGGATTTTCAGAAGACATTTGACAAAGTGTCCCATGAAAGACTCCTGAGAAAATTAAAAAGTCATGGGATAGGAAGCAATGTCCTATTGTGGATTGCAAACTAGTTAAATGATAGGAAATGAAAAGTAGGAATAAATAGTCAATATTTTTCTGTGGAGAATGGTAAATGGTGGAGTGCCTCATGGATCTGTAGTGGGATTGATGCTTTTTAATATATTTATAAATGATCTGGATAGGAGAATAATGAGTGAAATGATTTAATTAGCAGACAACACAACATTTTTCCAAATTGTTAAATCACAAGTGGATTGTGAAAAATGACAGAATGTCCTTGTAGGACTGAAGACTTGCATTTAAATGGCAGATAAAATTTAACGTAGACAAGTGTAAAGTGATGCACATGAGGAAAAGTAACCCGCACTGTAGTTACATGATGTTAGGTTCCATATTAGGAGTTACTGTCTGTGAAAAGGACCTGGGCATCATAGTGGATACAAATTTGAAATCCCTCAGTTCAGTAAGCAGTGGCGGTCAAAAAATGTAAACAGAATGTTTGGAATTATTAGGAAAGGAATGGAAAATAAAACAGTGAATGTTATAGTGTCTCTGTATTGCTGCATAGTGGGACCACAACTGGAGTGCTGTGTGCACTTCTGGTTGCCGCATTTCAATAAAGATATAGTTGCTTTGGAAAAGGTACAGACAAGGATGACCAAAATGATAAATGGGATAGAATGACTCCCGTTTGAGAAAGGCTAAAGAGGCTGGGAAAGAGACAGCTGAGGGGAAACATGATAGAGATCCATAAATAATGAGGGAATTGAATGGGTAAATGTAAATTGGTTATCTACTCTTTCAAAAAAAAAAATGCAAAGACTATTGGTCACTTCATGAAGTTAGTAAGTGCAATATTCTAAATAAATTGGAGAAAATTATCTTTTTTACTCAATGCACAATTAAACTCTGGAATTTGTTGCCAGTGGAGTGCTTGAGGCAGCTAGCATAGCTGAGTTTAGACACGTTCCTAGAGAACTCAATAAACTGTTATTAACTGAGTTAGACTTCTCCCTGGGTATTAACAGCATGGTATCTATTTAGGTTTGGGATCTTGCTGGGTACTTGAGACTTGGATTGGCCATTGTTAGAAACAGGATACTGGACTTGATGGACTTTTGGTCTGACCAAGAATGGCAATTCTTATGTTCATAGGTTCTTATTGGGCATGGTGGTTAGTGAGCAAAAAAAAAATAAATCACTGAGCCACTTGTCTAGATCTGGCTAGACTGCAGGACTTGCATGCCCAATTTACCAGCACATCTGTGTTTATTTCCTCAATATGATCAATGAGATAGTGTTTCACAAAATTTTGGCTGCAATCTCCATTGCTAGGTTGTGCTGAGAGTTTCTCTTGCCAACTCATTTAGCTATGGCCTGTGTTAAGAGAGGCAGGCAACATGGCTTCAGCATATTCAAGTTGCACTACTCTCTGATTTGGCCACTCTTTCTTGTGTTACATCTCCACTGTGCCTCTCTCTCTGCATTCTTGTTCACAAACCTTGGCTACCAGCATCTCCTTCATGAATGTTTGATACTAGGACTGGAGCATGAGACTCACTTTCACCCATGGATCACAAAGTATAACAAGTGTATATGTATTATTTTCTGTGAGAGGTACCTGCTTTTGCAAGGAGTCAAGAAACTGCAACACCTCTGTTTCCAATTCCATTCCCTCTTGTACATATAAGCCATCTAACTTTTCCTACAGAATATTTACAAAAGGAATGACCACCACCCAGAGTGACACTTCTTGAACTTTGATCCTCAGTGACATCCTGAATGGGCCTTCAGATTTGTATAAGTGGCTTCATTCTCTTTTTTACAGAGACAGATCATGAATTGGTGTCTACTTCTCCACTAACCTTTGCCGCATCACAAAGGTGTAATTCCATTGGGTGCCAATATCTTGAATCATATGCTTTTGAGGCATCCCAAATTCTTCCACCTCCTCGCAAAGAAGCTGTCCTACCTTTCTGCTTAGATGGAAATGCCCTGCTATTTTCCCTACACCTCTCTATCAGGTACTCCCTTATTTTAAAGTGATATAGGGATATATTTTGCAATCTCTTCTCTGCCTTCATGGGGGATAATGATAGCACTGGAGTTGAGGTTGAAAAATGCCAGGGGCATTGATCACCATCTGTAACTATACTGATGCTCCTCATGATGGTTGGTCTCAACTACATCAATTAGGGATGTGAATCGTTTTAGGACGATTTAAAATTATCGTCCGATAATTTTAATATCGTCTTTAAACCGTTATGGAACACAATACAATAGAGATTCTAACGATTTATCGTTATAAATCGTTAGAATCGTGAGCCGGCACACTAAAACCCCCCTAAAACCCACCCCCGACCTTTAAATTAAATCCCCCACCCTCCCGAACCCCCCCCAAATGAGTTAAATAACCTGCGGGTCCAGCGGCGGTCCGGAACGGCAGCGGTCCGGAACGGGCTCCTGCTCCTCAATCTTGTTGTCTTCAGCCGGCGCCATTTTCCAAAATGGCGGCGAAAATGGCGGCGGCCATAGACGAACACGATTGGACGGCAGGAGGTCCTTCCAGAACCCCGCTGGACTTTTGGCAAGTCTCGTGGGGGTCAGGAGGCCCCCCACAAGCTGGCCAAAAGTTCCTGGAGGTCCAGCGGGGGTCAGGGAGCGATTTCCCGCCGCGAATCGTTTTCGTACGGAAAATGGCGCCGGCAGGAGATCGACTGCAGGAGGTCGTTCAGCGAGGGTTCCGGCGCCTCGCTGAACGACCTCCTGCAGTCGATCTCCTGCCGGCGCCATTTTCCGTACGAAAACGATTCGCGGCGGGAAATCGCTCCCTGACCCCCGCTGGACCTCCAGGAACTTTTGGCCAGCTTGTGGGGGGCCTCCTGACCCCCACGAGACTTGCCAAAAGTCCAGCGGGGGTACGGAAGGACCTCCTGCCGTCCAATCGTGTTCGTCTATGGCCGCCGCCATTTTTTTGCCGCCATTTTGGAAAATGGCGCCGGCTGAAGACAACAAGATTGAGGAGCAGGAGCCCGTTCCGGACCGCTGCCGTTCCGGACCGCCGCGGGACCCGCAGGTTATTTAAGTCATTTGGGGGGGGTTCGGGAGGGTGGGGGATTTAATTTAAAGGGTCGGGGGTGGGTTTTAGGGGGTTTTAATGTGCCGGTTTTGCGATTTTTCGATTTTTCGATTTTTTTCACGATTTTTTTTCACGATTTTTCACGATATTTTCCCCCCCCCAAACGTCAACAATACGATTCCCTCCCCCTCCCAGCCGAAATCGATCGTTAAGACGATCGAGGACACGATTCACATCCCTAACATCAATATCATTTCTCTGTCCCATCACTGCACAGGAGGCTAAGATATCACTGACTAAACTTCACAAGTTCTGTTTAGCTACTCACTCTTCAGTAGGGATGGGCTTCGGTTTTTTTTATTTGCCGGTACAGGCTTAGGATCGGGAGACCCGTGGAAAACTTTGTTTTCCAACGGGTTGGTTTCTTTCTCGACAATATTTTCTGAAAAAACAACCCACCCCAACCCTTCAAATTTAGTTAATTACAACCCCCCCCCACCCTCCTGACCCCCCAAAAAACTTGCTTAAAGTCCTTGGTGGTCCAGTGGGGGTCCCAGGACAGATCTCCCACTTTTGGCCATCGGCTGCCAGTAAACAAAATGGCGCTGGTGGCTCTTTGCCCTTACCAAGGGTCGGACCCTGTCACATGGAAGGAGCAATGGATGGCCCGCACCATTTTCTAAGATGGTGCCGGCTGTCCATTGCTCCTACCATGTGACAGGGGCTGGCCAATGGCACAGATACCCTGTTACATGCTAAGGGCAAAGGGCCATCGGCACCATTTTGATTAGTGGCAGCTGATAGCCCGAGAGCGTGAGATCACTCCCGTGACCCCTGCTGGACCACCAGGTACTTTAAAAATTGGGGGGGGGGGGGGGGGCGTCGATGCAAAAGAATTAAATTTAAAGGGTCATGGTTGGTTTGGGGGTTTATTTTTAAGTGCCCTTTCTTCCCGCCTCCCCCCCCCAAACGATAAGAGAAGCCCACGAAAAATGTTGTGGGGTTTTCCTATCGGGTTCGGGGGCCCCCCCAAATTCTGACGTGTTTGAAAATATCTTCAGATATTTTCAATCGTCAGAAAAACAATTCACATCCCTATTATTTATTTTTATTATTTATTTAACGTTTCTTATATACCGACATTCTTTAATAACATCACATCGGTTTCCATAGAACATAAATGCAGCAACAATGGCTTTACAGTCAAACTGATTTTGAACTGGGGAGGAGAGATACTAAGCAACAGGTCGAAAAAACTAACATGGTCTAGGAAGGGGGGGTGCTATATTTAAAAAGGGGGATATTACAATAATCTATAACATGTACAATCAATAAATATGTGATATTAAAGAAGTTGGTAACAAACAAGGGAAGTAAGATGGACAAAGTTATAGTACATTATTAGTCGGCATCATTAGACATAAAAGTGGGAGAAATTACATTTTATAGTTAATTCTGCAGGATTAGAAATGGAAAGGTAGAAACATATTACTGAAGGGGAATATATAATATACATTTAAATCAGTAGGGAGAGAATTTGATTGGAACAGCATGATAAGGAGGGGAAGAGGAATGTGAAGCTGAGGAGGTCTCAGGAGTAAGCTTGCTAGAACAACCAGGTTTTGAGTTTCTGCTTAAATTTTTTTTGGACAGAGTCCTTGGCGTAAGTTGGTTGGCATGGAATTCCACAGCGCAGGTCCTGCTATGGATAGTGATTATTCCTTGGTGGAAGTGAGTTGAGTGAGTTTGGGGAGGGTGTTTGTAAAGTGACAAGATACTGCATTCGGGTGGGTCTGGTGGAGGAGCGAAAACCGTGAGGAGTCATTGAACCAGTGCATATTTGGGTTGTGGATGACTTTGTGTGTGAGTGAGAGTGTCTTGAAGTGGATCCTGGAGGCTATGGGAAGCCAGTGGAGTTGTTTAAGAATAGGGGTGATATGCTCTTTTTTTCTGGTGCTTGTCAAAATGCATGCTGCGGCATTTGTAGCAGTTGTAGGGGGGCAATAGAGTTTTTAGGAAGGCCTAGGAGTAAGGCGTTTGAGTAGTCTAATTTTGGACAGAATGAGGGCCTGCAATACTGATCGAAAGTCGTTGAGGTGGAGGAGGGGCTTTAGTTTTTTTTTAGTGTGTGCAGCTTGAAGTAGCAATCTCTCAAGGTGGAATTAATGAATTTTTGTAAGTTTAAATTCAGTGTCAATGTAACGCCTAAGTCCCGTACTTGTTGTGAGATGGAAGGAAAGGAGGGCAGTGTGTTAGAGGGTAGGGGGTTGAGACCGTGGTGTGCGGGTATGTCGATCATGAGTTCTGTTTTTTGGTAGTTTAGAGCTAGGTTGAGTTTTGTAAGTAGGTTGTTGATGGAGGAGAGGGCGCTATCCCATGTTTTTAGAGCTTTGTGGAGGTGGTCGATAATAGGGTATGAGAATTTGCACATCATCGGCGTATATGAAGTGAGGGAGTCTGAGATCTGACAGGAGATGGCAGAGGGGTAGGAGTTAAATATTAAAAGGGTGGAGGATAGTGAGGAGCCTTGCGGGACACCTCATGTTATGCTGATAACCCTGGATTCATAGCTTCCTATTTTAACTTTGAAATGTCTGTGTGAGAGATAAGATTTAAACTAGAGATGGGGGATCCTGAGATGCCGATTTCAGATAGCCTGTCGATAAGGATCTTGTGGCTAATGGTATCGAAGGCTGTGGATATATCCAATAGAGCTAATATGAATGTTTGGCCCTTGTCTAAGCCTGTGAGGATGTAGTCAGAGAGTGAGGTCAGGAGTGTCTCTGTACTGAAATGTTTTGGAAGCCATGTTGGGATGAAAAGAGAAGGTTGTGTTGTTCCAAGTAGTCGGTTAGTTGATTATGACTGTCTTTTCAAGAATCTTTGCTAAGAGAAGTAAGTAAGATATGGTGCAGTAGTTGGCTAGATCCAAGGGATCAAGTTTTGGTCTCTTGAGTATAGGTTTTACAATAGCTTGTTTAAGTGGGTTGGGTACATTTCCAAGGGTCATGGATTTATTAACGATGTCAGATATGGGTTGGGATATTGTGTTGGGGATAGATAGGAGAGCTTTGGAGGGAATTGTGTCTGATGGATGGGAGGAGGGTCTCATTCTTTTTAGAATGGATTCAATTTCTGTGAAAATAGTAGTCTCAAAGGTGCTAAAGTTAGCTTTGGTGTTTTTAGGGGAGGTTTTGATGGGTGAGGTAGAATTGGGGAAGCGAGTTGTGAGGTTAGTTATCTTATCGTGGAAGTATTGAGCATGTTCTTCACATTTTTTTTTTTTTGGCTTCTTCACCGGGGATAGAGTTTATCGATGTTTTGGTTAGATCTGAGATGAATGAAAGAGGGCTTTGGGATTGAAATGGAAGTTATGTATCCTTAGGGGCGGATTTTTCAGAGCCCTGCTCGCGTAAATCCGCCCAAAACCGGGCGGATTTACGCGAGCAGGGCCCTGCGTGCCGGTAAGCCTATTTACATAGGCCTACCGGCGCGTGCAGAGCCCCGGGACTTGCGTAAGTCCCGGGGTTTTCGGAGGGGGCGTGTCGGGGGGGCGTGTCGGGGGGCGGGCCCGACCGGGCGGCGTTTTTGGGGCGTGTCGGGAGCGTTCCGGGGGCGGGCCCAGGGGCGTGGCTACGGCCCGGGGCAGCCCGGGGGCGTGACCGCGCCCTCCGGACCCGCCCCCAGGTCGCGCCCCGACAAAGGTAAGGGGGGGGTTTAGACAGGGCTGGGTGGGTGGGTTAGGTAGGTGAAGGGAGGGAAGGTGAGGGGAGGGGAAAGGAAAGTTCCCTCCGAGGCCGCTCCGATTTCGGAGCGGCCTCGGAGGGAACGGGGGTAGGCTGCGCGGCTCGGCGCGCGCCGGCTATACAAAATCCATAGCCTTGCGCGCGCCGATCCAGGTTTTTAGCAGATACGCGCGGCTCCGCGCGTATCTACTAAAATCCAGCGTACTTTTGTTTGCGCCTGGAGCGCAAACAAAAGTAGGCTAATCGCGCTCCTTTTAAAATCCGCCCCTTAGGGCGTAGAAATCTCGCTTGGTTTTAAGTGTGTTTTCGTGGTAGGTATGAAGGAGGGTTTTGAACTTTGCTACTTGTGTTGGGGAGGGGGTTTTTGTGCCATTTCTTTTCTTGTGCTCTGAGGTTGTGCTTCATGGTTTTTAGTTCAAGCGTGTACCATGGTTTCTTGTTGTTAGGTGAGGAGTTTATTTCTTTAGTTATTAATGGGCATAGTTTGTTAGCGATATTGTTGGTCAGGAGATTCCAGGAGGACAGTGCAGATTCAGAATCCATTAAGTCCAATTTATTAAGATCATTGGTGAGGGCATCTATTATTAATCACTAACAGAACCAAAAAGACTGGCAGCCTGGTAAAAATCTTAAGATTCTAAGTGTGTATTGCTTTCCTCACTGGTGTGAATATAGAGACAGTTAAAAAAAAATAAATTCATTAGCACTACTGCAACTGCAATCTCCCACCCTCACCCCTCCTCTAGTGAAGAGAAAAATCATCATCAGTGTATTAGCTCTCTTTTGTGTTACAGTGTGTGTGAGACCACTGCAGCACAGAGAAGATCAAAAGCAGCCCTTTACCAGTGCAAAATCTAAGACTTTATTTCTAAGCTTTGTGAGAGAGTCTATTAGCACATCCTTCTTTGCCAAGAGCTAGAGAAAACATTCAGACTGCCTCTTACACATAGGAGTAGATTTTTATACCTATGTGTACGCGTCCATGTGCACATGCTACCCAGCACACACACATGGACACCCGATTTTATAACATGCATGCACAGGTGTGCGCATGTTATAAAATCAGTGGTCGGTGCATGCAAGTGGGTGCACAATTGTGCAACTTGCGCATGCCGATGACGCGGCCTTCCCCCGTCCCTCTCACGCCACTCCCGATTATGGAGTGGTCTGGGTGGGAACTTCCCAACCCCCTAACCTAATCTCCTTTGCCCTTCCCCTAACCGTCCCGCCCCCTAACCCACACCTAGACCCCCCCCCCACCAACCTTTATTATACCTGTTGCGCCTGCCTCTGGACAGGCGCAGGTTGCATGAGCTGGCATCCTGCCGGCACGCAATTCCCCGGCAGAGCGGCAAATGGCCGCTGTGCCAGGAGCCTCTGACTGTTATAGTTAGTGAAGTTTGGGTGGATCCTTGGACACTGTGGCAGCTGACCATGCCCATGGAGGGAAGTCCTGTGAGGGGCCACAGGTCAGGCTCAGCTCTTGAAACACAAACACAGATAGTTCTTTATTTAGACAGTTTGAGAAGCCACCAGAGGTGGCAGAAGTGAGTAGAAGATGTAGCCCCGGCTGGCCTAGTATTCCCCAGGGCGCTGGAACAGCAATTCCTCCAGTAGCAGTGCTATAGTGGAGAGAACTGAGAAAGTGAGTACAATAGAAAATTTACAGAGTCCCAAATATGGAGAAGCCCCAAGATAGGGAGAGCTGGCCCTCGAGGAGCGAGTACCAGATCCCTGGAAGTAGAGAGACTTGTTGGCAAAGTACTCACAGAGCAGTTCCACGTAGGAGATGGCACTGGCACTGGAACAGAGGCAGGTCCTCAAGGAGCGAGTACCTGTTCCAGGTAGACAGCTCTGAGGAGTGGATTGATAGTACACTACAGACTTTGCTACAGACTTTGCTACAGAATTTGCTACAGACACTGATGGTTGTCTGTAGCAAATTCTTCCAAGTAGAAGAGGAGATTGATGCAGGCAGTTGGTCAGGGAACATGGACCCTCGAGGAGCGAGTACCGATTATCTGATAGTGACCTGAAAGAAGCAAAAGAGGCCCCCGAGGAGCGGGTACCCTGTTAGCAGAAAGAGTCCAGTGAAAGTTGGAAGGCAGAGTAGCTGGGTACGGAGAGCGAATCCCATCCATAAGATCACCATTGCTATCTCAACGGCTAGCAATAAACTGTAGGCTTAAATATCCGGGCAGCATGACATCATCACAGGGGGACGCCCCTGAGGAATGCGCCAATGAGGAAATAAGAATGATGGCCACGTGGCGCGTGTGCCCTAAGGTACCTGAAGAACATGGTAGGAGGCAGTGCCCAAGCGGGTCCGGGGACACCGGACAGGACAGCAGGTGGATGCCGCGGCAGCCAAGCGTCCGTGAAGAGCAGTAGGAGTGGTAAAAAAGGAAATTTAGGCAGAGTGAAGCCATCAGGAAGTGACGTTTGCAACACTGACCCCGCCCTGCTCCCCAGACTTTAAAATCTGGCCCTTAGAATTTAAAGTGAGAATGGATCAGCATCACTTGATCAAGACAACAGCCATAAACTACTTTAGAAATATTATTCACTATAATTTGTCTTCTGTGTGGTTTCTTTACCAACTTGTCCTGCCTTTTCTCTAAAATGCTCTGAGAAAGCTGTGAGGTCACACAGGCAAGAGTTGGTTGCTATAGTTACCAGTTGCTATTTTTGCTCAGGAGAAACCTGCCATAGACTTAAATGGGAAACAAATAAATAAGGCAAGGGACCCCTCATTCATTTCAGGAGGTCATGATTGAAAGAAATATGTACTTATTTGTTTTGTTTAACTATTCATTTGAAGTGAATGTACATTCTTAAAATCTGACTTTGAAAATTTGGACACGATTCAAATGAATCAATACTTTATCTTAAGAACTTCCACAGACAATGCTCAGGATTGAGCCCAAGACTGCTTTTGGTTTCTCCACTACTAGTGACTCTCAAATGCTTATATATATACAAAAGCCACACTAATATGTCTTAATAAATATACCATGTGTCATAAGATCAATAAGTTTAAATTTTTATGCATAAAGAATTTTTATTAATTCTTTTATTATTTATTGTTTAGGAGGAAAAGACTTCAGATGCCAAGATGGCTAACCAAATAGTCTTCTTGGTGATATTTAATCATTAGTCTAAAAAACCTCCTTTTTCTTTTTAAATCTTTTAATAAATTAATAACAATTCTTTATGCATAAAAATTAAAAATTATTGATCTTATGACACATGTATTTATTAAGAAATATTAGTGTGGTTTTTGTATATCTATATTGAGCACACTTGATAAGCCCTATTACATACTGAGTAATTCCCAAATGCTTATGCCAATCTCCAGTTACTCTGCCTTCTTCTGTGCCAGCACAATAGAAACAGTGCAGGCAAAAGCAGGCAGCTGCTTTTTCAGCTTCTACCTGACCTGCCTCTCTGTATCTAGCTGGTGTATACCTTCTAAAAACATTTCTCTTTATCTTGGTCAGGGAACACTGCATATATCACGTTAATCCTTAGCAGTGCTGTTCTTGCTGGCTGGCTTGGATTTAGGAATAGGTAACATAGGTAACTGCATTAGAACATAAGAAGATAAGATTTGTCTTACTGGGTCAAACCAAAGATCCATCAAGCCCAATATCCTTTTTCCAAAAGTAACCAATATAGTTCACAAGTACTTGGCAGGATCCCAAAAGGTAGATAGATTCCATGCTACGTATCCCAGCACCAGATGCTTATCCCAGAGAGAAGCAGTAGATTTCTACAACTCCACCATAATAATAGTTTAAGGTATTTTCCTCCAAGAACTTGTCCAAACCCAGATAAACTAATAGCTTTCACCATATCTTTTGGCAATAAATTCCAGAGCTTATGTGTTGATTAAAAAAATATTTTCTCTTATTAGTTTTAAATGTACAACTTAGTAACTTCATTGCATGTCCCCTGGTTTTGTACTTTATGAAAGAGTAAACTGATTCATGTTTACGCATTCCACTTCACTTATTATTTATAGACATCTATCATATCTATCTCCCTCAGCTATCTCTTCTCCAAGATGAAGAGTCCTAACCTCTTCAGTCTTTCCTCATAAGGGAGTCATTTCATCTCCTTTATCATTTTAGGCACTCTTCTCTGTACCTTTTCTAAATCTGCTATATCTTTTTTAAGATGTGGTGACCAGAGTTGCACACAATACTCAAGATGAAGTTTATCCATGGAGCAATACAGAGACAGTATGATATTTTCTGTTTTATTCTCCATTCCTTTCTTAATAATTCCTAGCATTCCATTTGATTTTTTGGCTGCTGCTGCACACTGAGCAGAAAATTTCAAAGTATTTTCAATGATGATGCCTATATTCCCTAATTTGGAACTAGGTCTGCTGAGAGATATTAAGTATACAATATTAAGATACTCATTCCAGAAATGATATTCAAAAGTGATGATTCAGCAGAACTGAAACAAAGCTCAGTGTTCTGGAAGATGTAATAGGACAAATTGACAAGCTAAAGAGCAGTATATCACCTGGAGCAGATTGCATACATCCCAGAGAACTGAAAGAACTGAAAAATTAAACTGCGGATATGCTATTGGTAAATTGTAAACTATCATTAAAATTATCAATAGTACCTAAATATGGGAGAGTTGCCAGTGTAGTTGGGATGTAGTTGCCGATGTAGTTGTTCTGTAGTTTCCTGGGGTGATCCAGGAAACTACAGACCAGTGAGTCTGACATCTATGCCAGGATCAATGATAGAAACTATCATAAAGAATAAAATTCTTGAACATATAGATAAGCATAGTTTAATGGGACAAAGCCAGCATGGGTTTAACCAAGCAAGTCTTGCCTCACCAATCAGCTACATTTTTTTGAGGATGTAAATAAACATGTGGATAAAGGTGAGCCAGTTGGTATAGTGTATCTGGACTTCCAGAAAGCATTGATAAAGTTCCTCATGAGAGACTTCTTAGGAAATTAAAAAGTCATAGGATAGGGGGCAGTGCCCTATTGTGGATTGAGAACTGGTTAAAAGATAGAAAACAGAGAGCAGGGATAAATGGTAAATTTTACCAATGGAGAAATGTAAATAGTGGAGTGCTCCAGAGATCTGTTCTGGGGCCACTACTTTTACATATATTTATAAATGACCTGAAAATGGGGACAACGAGTGAGGTGATCAAATTTGTTGATGACACCAAATTATTCAAAGTTGTAAAATCACATGAGGATTGTGGGAAACAAAACTAGGAGATTGGACTTGCAAATGGAAAATGAAATTTAATGTGGACAAGTGCAAGTGATGTGGTTAGGGAAGCAACACAATTATAGTTAGACAATGGAAGATTCCAGTGTTGGTGCAAGACTGTCCTGCTGCTCTAGGTGATGATGTCATCATCACCCTATTACATGATCTCTCTCTCCCTCTCTGCCTCCCTCATTGAGATTCACATTACTCACTTCTCCAGAGCTCTATTCCAGGACATCACCAACATCCAAGTCTAAGCGCATAACTCCTTCACTTCCAAAAATGCTGCCCGACTCTTTCACTTTAATAAAAAAAAAGTTGCCCACCCGTAAACCTATGATGCCTCACCCACTTACAGTGCCTTAGGCAGATGCCTAGTCAACTTAATATTAGTGAAAACCAAAGCAAAGAATGTATTTAGTCTTTCTGCTATGACCTTGTCATCCCTAAGTTCCCCTTTAACTCCTAATGTTCCAACTGACTCCCTCACAGGTTTTTACTTCAAATTTAAATGAAAAAGGTTTTATTATGAGTTTTTGCTTCCACAACTAGCTTCTTTTAAAATGTTCTCATTGCCTTCCTTATCAATGCTTTTCATCTAATTTGCCAGTGTTTATGCTATAACTTGATTTCTTCATTTGGATCCCTTTTCCATTTCTTAAAAGCTTTTATTTTAGCTATTATATCCTCACTCATAGAAACATAGAAATGATGGCAGAAGAAGACCAAATTGCCCATCCAGTCTGCCCAGCAAGCTTTCACACTTGGTTTGTTTTTTTCTCATTCTTATCTGTTACTTTTGGCCCTTAGTAACCTTATGTTTCTATTTCCCTTCCAACCCCACCAGTAATGTAGAGAGCAGTGCTGGAGCTGCATCTAAGTGAAGTATCTAGCTTAATTGGTTAGGGGTAGTAACCGCCGCAATAAGCAAGCTAAACCCACGCTTATTTGTTTACCCAGCCTGTGCAATTCAGTCCTTGTTGGTTGTTGTCTGAATATAAATCCACTTTTCTTCATTCCCCGTGCCATTGAAGCAGAGAGCTATGCTGGATATGCATTGAAAGTGAAGTATCTGGCTTAATTGTTTCGGGGTAGTAACCGCCATAACAAGCAAGTTACACCCATTTGTTTACCCAGACTATGTAATTCAGTCCTTGTTGTTGTTGTCTGAATATAAATCATCTTTTCTTCATTCCCCCCTGCTGTTGAAGCAGAGCGCTACGCTGGATATGCATTGAAAGTGAAGTATCAGGCTTATTTGGTTTGGGGTAGTAACCGTCTTAACAAGCAAGCTACTCCCTACTTTTTTGTGAATGCAAATCCCTTTTTCCACATTTCCACTTGCCGTTGAAGCATAGAGCAAAGTTGGAGTCACATTAACCATGTGTATGTTTATTGAATACGGGTATTATCTCCAGGTAGTAGCTGTCATTCCCGCAAGCCACCCTCTCTTCATTCACATCCTCTAGACTTTATGGAACCACAGTGTTTATCCCACGCCCCTTTGAAGTCCTTCACAGTTTTGGTCTTCACCACTTCCTCCGGAAGGGTGTTCTAGGCATCCACCACCCTCTCCGTGAAGAAATACTTCCTGACATTGGTTCTGAGTCTTACTCCCTGAGCTTCAAATCGTGACCCCTGGTTCTGCTGATTTTTTTACAACGGAAAAGGTTTGTCGTTGTCTTTGGATCATTAAAACCTTTCAAGTATCTGAAAATCTGTAACATATCAACTCTGTTCCTCCTTTCCTCCAGTGTGTATATATTTAGATTCTTCAATCTCTCCTCTTAAGTCATTCAATGAAGACCATCCACCTTTTGGTCGCCCTTCTCTGGCCCACCTCTATCCTGTCTCTGTCCCTTCGGAGATACGGTCACCAGAACTGAGCACAGTACTCCAGGTGAGGCCTCACCAAGGACCTGTACAAGGGGATAATCACTTCCCTTTTCTTACTCGATATTCCTCTCTCTATGCAGCCCAGCAATCTTCTGGCTTTAGCTATCGCCTTGAAACATTGTTCCCCGACTTCAGATTAGACACTATCACCCCAAGGTCTCTCTCTTGCTCCGTGCACATCAGTCCTTCACCCCCCATCGAATACAGTTCTTTCGGATTTCCACACCCCATATGCATGACTCTGCACTTCTTGGCATTGAATCTCAGCTGCCATATCTTTGACCACTCTTCCAGCTTCCTTAAATCCCGTCTCATTCTCTCCACTCCTTCTGGCATGTCCACTCTGTTGCAGATCTTAGTGTCATCTGCAAAAAGACAAACCTTACCTTCTATCTCATCCGCTATGTCGCTCACATAGATATTGAACAGGACCGGTCCCAACAATGATCCTTGTGGCACTCCGCTTAACACCGCTCTCTCTTCAGAGTAAGTTCCATTTACCATCACACATTGTCTTCTGTCTGTCAACCAGTTTGCAATCCAGGCCACCACCTTGGCACTCACTCCTGAGTTTCTCATTTTATTCAGCAGCCACCTGTGCGGGACTGTATCATAAGCTTTGCTGAAATCCAAGTAAATGACATTGAGTGTTCTTCCTCGATCCAATTCCCTAGTCACCCAGTCAAAAAACATCAATCAGATTTGTCTGATAGGACCTTCACCAGGTGAATCCATTCTGCCTCTGATCCAGCAATTCTTCTGACTGTAGATAGTTCACTATTCTTTCTTTCAGCAGTGACTCCATTACTTTCCCCACCACTGAGGTGACGCTAACTGGCCTGTAGTTTCCAGCCTCCTCTCTGCTCCCACTCTTGTGAAGCGGGACCACCACCGCTCTTCTCCAATCACTCGGCACCACTCCCTTTTCCAGGGATCTATTGAACAGGTCACACAGTGGACCCTCCAGCACATCTCTGAGCTCCCTCAGTATCCTTGGATAAACCTCATCAGGCCCCATGGCTTTTTCCACTTTCAGTTTCCCCAGCTCTTCCCATACATTCTCTACTGTAAATGGAGTTACATCTAATCCACTCCCCCCTAGTTTCTTGTTAACTAGCAACGGTCCTTCTCCAGGGTCCTCTTTAGTGAACACCAAACTGAAGTATTTGTTTAATATTTCTGCCATTTCTTCATCTCTCTCCACATATTGATCCTTTTCACCTTTCAATTTCACTATACCACCTTGAAATGTTCTCCTTTTTTTAATGTATCTGAATAATGTTTTGTCACCTCTCTTTACCTCTTTGGCAATCCTTTCTTCTGCTTGACTTTTTGCCACCTTGATTACTTTCTTTGTCTCTCTCAGTTCTACCAGATATTCCTCTTTGTGCTCCTCCCTTTGGGATCCTTTATATTCTTGAACGCTTGTTCTTTTAGCCTTATTTACATTTTATAATTTACACTTTACATTTTACACTTTATATTTTAACCATGCTGGTAGTCATTTAGCCTTCCTTTCCAACTTTTCTAATGCATGGAATACATCTGGTCTTGGATCCCCAATATGGTATTTTTAAAACAAGGTCCATTCCTGATCTAAACTTCTAACCTCTGCAACTGCTTCTTTCAGCATTTCCTAACCATTTTCATCATTTATCATAGGTCACTCTTTTGATTGTTAAATGCTGTTGCATTAATTCTTTTTAGTTTCTTCCATCCAAATTATTAAGTTCAAATGTGATTATGTTGTGATCACTATTGCTAAGTGGCTCCAACATTCTTACCTCTCACACCAAATCATGTGTTCCACTAAGGACTAGATCTAAAATAGTTTCCACATTTGTTGATTCTTGTACCAATTGTTCCATGAAGCATTCAGTGATAAATGTTGATAGGCATTGGAACATTTGTTATATTGCCACCATCTAGATCTGAAACCCCTTCTTTGTTCAACTCAGAAAGAGTTTCTTCTTCAGCTACAGAAAGAACAACCCCTAAAAATATGTTGGACCTTTGCACCAGCATGTGCGTGCTCACAGAAATCCTTGCAGTGCTTCACCCCTCGTAAAGTTTGCTCTAGTAACAAGAAGCCCATATCATAATGCCTCTATATCACTGCATGGTGAGACCGCACCTTTAATACTGTGCACAATTCTGGTCACCACATCTCAAAAAAGATATAGTTGTGATGGAGAAGGTACAGAGAAGAGCAACCAAAATGATAAAGGGGATGGAGCAGCTTCCCTATGAGGAAAGGATGAAGAGGTTAGGGCTGTTCAGCTTGGAGAAGAGACGGCTGAGGGGGAATATGGTAGAGGTCTTTAAGATCATGAGAGGTCTTGAATGAGTTGATGTGAATCAGTTATTTACACTTTCGAATAATAGAAGGACTAGGGGGCATTCCATGAAGTTAGCAAATAGCACATTTAAGACGAATTGGAGAAAATTATTCTTTACTCAACACACAATAAAGCTTTGGAATTTGTTGCCAGAGGATGTGGTTAGTGCAGTTAGTGTAGCTGGGTTCAAAAAAGGTTTGGATAAGTTCTTGGAGGAGAAGTCCATTAACGGCTATTAATCAAGTTTACTTAGGGAATAGCCACTGCTATTAAATGCATCAGTAGCATGGGATCTTCTTAATGTTTGGGTAATTGCCAGGTTCTTGTGGCCTGGTTTGGCCTCTGTTGGAAACAGGATGCTGGGCTTGATGGACCCTTGGTCTGACCCAGGATGGCAATTTCTTATGTTCTTATGTTCTTATGCTGCAGCAGGAGGTGTAGCATCATGAAACCTTCTGTGAATGTGCATACTCCTGTATAAAAGATAAAAATTTTCCTGCAATGGAAATGGGACATGGAAAACCAGGAAAGGTTTGTAGGCCCAGATGTAAAGAGAGATAGTAAGACCTTATCAATGGTTCTACCCCCTCTGATTTCTTGGGGGGGGGCATGGGATACTCTCCTACTCTCCCTGATGATTTCTAAGGGGGAGTATCCCCTGATTATATCTGGGGGAATGGGGACTCTCCTTCCCACCACACATTCCATGATTTATGAGGGGATTAATGTCCCTTAACATGTGCCCTTTTATGGTTTCTGGGGGACATCCTAGTGTCTGTGGGTGCCTAAATTGTAAATCCAGCCCTGCTTGCTGGCCCTAGGTCCCAGTAAGAGAATCAGGTTTTCCTACTCTTTCTCTGTCATTCTTGTCACATGTGGCTCCCAGTACACTTCAGGATTCTCCATAAATCACTCACAATTATCCACAAATACATTCACTATCAGACCCCTCTTGATCTGCTACACCCTCTCAAACTGCACTCGACGGCCAGACCTTTAAGGGATGCCTGCAAGAGATCCTTACATTAGGGGTGTGCATTCGGATTGACCGCATTAGTAAAACGCAACTCATATTTTTTTTTTACTTAAAAAATTGATTCGACATAAACGATCGGATTTCCCACATATCGAACATAGATATGTTCGATATGTGGGAAATCGCGATTGTTGGGCCAAAATAAAAATATAAACCCCCTCACCCTCCTTAATCCCCCCCCCCCCCCCGACTTACCACAACTCCCTGGTGATGGAGCGAGGAGTGAGGACGCCATTTCTGCAATCCTTGGCGAGAAGCATGTGACGTCGGCGGCACGTCGAGTGACGCCGGCGTCACGTGATTCCCGGCTCGTTCGCGCCGGACGGCTCGTTCGGCCCAAAAAGAACTTTTGGCCAGCTTGGGGGGGTCAGGAGGCCCCCCCAAGCTGGCCAAAAGTTCTTTTTGGGCCGAACGAGCCGTCCGGCGCAAACGAGCCGGGAATCACGTGGCGCCGCGTCACTCAGACGCGACGTCACGTGATTCCCGGCAAGTTCGCGCCGGACGGCTCGTTCGGCCCAAAAAGAACTTTTGGCCAGCTTGAGGGGGTCAGGAGGCCCCCCCAAGCTGGCCAAAAGTTCTTTTTGGGCCGAACGAGCCGTCCGGCGTGAACTTGCCAGGAATCACGTGACATCTGCGTCACGTGATTCCCGGCTCGTTCGCGCCGGACGGCTCGTTCGGCCCAAAAAGAACTTTTGGCCAGCTTGGGGGGGTCAGGAGGCCCCCCCAAGCTGGCCAAAAGTTCTTTTTGGGCCGAACGAGCCGTCCGGCGCGAACTTGCCGGGAATCACGTGACGCCGCGTCACTCGACGTGCCACCGACGTCACATGCTTCTCGCCAAGGATTGCAGAAATGACGTCCTCACTCCTCGCTCGATCACCAGGGAGTTGTGGTAAGTCTGGGGGGGGGATTAAGGAGGGTGAGGGGGTTTAAATTTTTTTTTTGCACATATGTACATATACCCAACTCATTGGATTTTTTTTATGTCCATATTGGCCGCAAGTGGGACCCCCTTTCGGACATAAAAAATATGAACATAAAATTTTGCTCTGCACATCCCTACCTTACATGTTCCTTCTATCAAAGTTGTGCACCACTCAAAAATCAGAGACCGGACATTCTCTGTCACAGGTCCCTCCATCTGGATCGCCATGCATCCGGACCTCAGGCAAGAAACTTGTCTACTAACTTTTAAAAAGAAACTAAAGACATGGCTTTTCTGCCGAGCCTTCCCCGCCACTTGTCCAACAGCCTGACTTAGAATTGTGCCAGCAATTATGTAAATAATAACGTTCCAGCAATTATGTAAATAAATAAACGCTAAATCATGTTACAAGTTATCATGAGGATGGCTCCTTGCCCCTCTCACATACTCTCTTGTATATAGTACTTTATTTTCGTTCTCCCTTTCTTATTTCCTACTCCCAGTTAAGGCATCCTTGTTATAATGTAACTTTATACTCCTTCAAATTGTCTCTTGTTGATTGGTTGGTTATAGTTACTGCCTAGTTCGATGTAAACCGAGTTGATTTGATTTGTATCAAGAAAGTCGGTATATAAAAGCCTTTAATAAATAAATAAATGTGCCCTTTCATGCCACTGGCAATGTCACGATGGAATTTAAACATCACTAGTTGCACTGGTTAGGGGTTTTTAGTGTTACAATATATCCAGTAGTATGGCACTTTCTTTTGTTATGAAACAAAGCACAAATTGTTGTGCTGTCACTGCTGTAAGCTTGCTGACTTACACTAAGTGACACACAAATTCTGAAAAAGGAAAGTCTTCTGATTGTATGTATAGACCTTCCATTTAGTAACAGTTAACAGAGAGATAAAGCGTATTATATGCAGACAATGTGACACACTGTGTCACTGCAATGAAGCATTGTTACCCCTGTTGATATACTATAACAATGAGAGAGATTTTTTATAGTATCTTCTATGACAGACTGATAAGAATCAATAGCTGCCAACAGCACACTTTGCTTTCTACTTTCTCAGTCTTTTTAGAAACATTTTATGACATGAAAAGAAACAAATAACTTCTGAATATCTCCTATTTCTTTGTGATTCAACAGAAATGACTGTTGAATTTAAGAATCAGCTCCTTAAAGTTCAGTTTTCCTTTCAATTTCATGTTTTTAAAAATGAGGAAATCATGCTGAGATAAGCTGGATGAGAAAGTGCTTCACCTTGATTGGTTCTCATCCTTTCTTGGCCCTTAACATCCCTGCTCCAATCTCCTTGCCTTGAGTAGAAAAAAACCCTGCAATTTTGCTTGCTCTGTAGACTTATATGGATATAAAACCAAAACAAAAATGTTATCTTTTTTAGGACCCTCCATTCATATGGAGGTAGATTTTAAAAGTGTTGCTCATGCAAAAACAGCCACATATGCATGTATATGGGCCACGCATGAGCAACATAAATTTTAAAAAGCCAGGAAGAGTGTACATACATGCATGAATGCACACCCAGAATAAGAAGGCAGAAAAGGGACAGAGGAAAACACTGATGCGTGTAACCACAAACTATGCAAAGGCAACATGTGTATGTTGCCTGCATAACTTTGCTACTGGTCCTCATCTGGAAAGAGAGAGAAAGAGAGGCAGAGAGAGAGAACATCTCTGTATAGGGTCAGTCTGATACTCTCTATATAGGTATCACTCTAGAGAGGCACTTTGATTCGGGGTGGGTTTTGGGTAGGGATGTGAATCGTTTTTTGACGATTTAAAATATCGTCCGATATATTTTAAATCGTCAAAAATCGTTAGGGCCACGATACAATACCAATTCCCCCGATTTATCGTAAATCGGGGGAAGGGGGAGGGCAGGAAAACCGGCACACTAAAACCCCCTAAAACCCACCCCCGACCCTTTAAATTAAATCTCCCACCCTCCCGAACCACCCCAAATGCTTTAAATTACCTGGGGATCCAGTGGTGGTCCAGAACGGCGGCGGTCCGGAACAGCCCCCTCAATTGAATCCTGTTGTCTTCAGCCGGCGCCATTTTGCAAAATGGCCGCCGCAAAATGGCGGCGGCCATAGACAAAAACGATTCGACGCAGGAGGTCGTTCCGGACCCCCGCTGGACTTTTGGCAAGTCTTGAGGGGGTCAGGAGGCCCCCCCAAGCTGGCCAAAAGTTCCTGGGAGTCCAGCGGGGTTCAGGAAGCGATTTCTTGCCGCAAATCGTTTTCCGTACGGAAAATGGCGCCGGCAGGAGATCGACTGCAGGAGGTCGTTCAGCGGGGGTTCCGGACCGCCGCTGAACGACCTCCTGCAGTCGATCTCCTGCCGGCGCCATTTTCCGTACGGAAAACGATTCGCGGCAAGAAATCGCTTCCTGAACCCCGCTGGACTCCCAGAAACTTTTGGCCAGCTTGGGGGGGCCTCCTGACTCCCACAAGACTTGCCAAAAGTCCAGCGGGGGTCCGGAACGACCTCCTGCGTCGAATCGTTTTTGTCTATGGCCGCCGCCATTTTGCGGCGGCTATTTTGCAAAATGGCGCCGGCTGAAGACAACAGGATTCAATTGAGGGGGCCGTTCCGGACCACTGCCATTCTGGACCACCGCTGGATCCCCAGGTAATTTAAAGCATTTGGGTGGGGGGTTCGGGAGGGTGGGGGATTTAATTTAAAGGGTCGGGGGTGGGTTTTAGGGGGTTTTAGTGTGTCGGCTCACGATTTTAATGATTTTCACGATAGTTTACACACCCAAACGGCAACAATACGATTCCCTCCCCCTCCCAGCCGAAATCGATTGTTAAGACGATCGAGGACACGATTCACATCTCTAGTTTTGGGAGGTGAGTTGGGGTTTTTTTTGGGGGGGGAGGTTGTTACAGACACATACATAGGCATTCATAGTAAAATTGACATCAGTAAAGAATAAGAGCCCTTCTAAGTAATGCAAAGGAGTAGATTTGTACAATGCAGCTAGCACTGCAGTATACAAATCAATTCTTCTTGTTAGACTTTTCAACACTAATAAGGACTATAATTCTTTACTGATGTCAATTTCACTATAAATACCTCTGAATGTGTCTGAAACAACATCCCCCTAAACCCATCCCACCTCCCAAAAACCAACCCCAATTCAAACTGCCCCTCCAGAGTGGTACCTATATAGAGAGTATTAGAGTGACTTAATACAGAGGTGTTCTCACTCTCTCTCTCCCTCCCTCTCTTTCTCTCTCTCTCTCTCTCTCACACACACAACAACAACAACAGTATTTTATAGGGATGTGCAGAAGGAAACAATTGTTTTATTTCATTTTTTGTTTCTCTGGAACTCATATTCGTTTCATTAGTTTCATAGGGGAGAAACCAATTCGTTTATTAGTTTAATTTGTTTTTCGTTTTGCCATTAAAGTCAATGGGGGAAGTATTTGCAGTCTATTTTTGGCTGCAGAATTGGGGATGTCTTATCAATTCTGATGAAACTTCTGGGGAGCAATCATCAGAATGAGAAAAGAGTTCCAAGGTACTTAGACTGTGGCAAAGTGGCACCAAAGTGGCATGAATAGCCTAAGGCACTGTAAAGGGGAAAAGGTGTACCGGGAGTGGCAAGAGTGCTTTAACAGAGGTGCAAAGCAGCAGCGAGAGTGTAAAAAACACAGCACAGCTTCAAAAGAGAGCACCGATAACAGTTGCATGAACCCTTGAAGGTGGCACTACAGGCAAAGTGGCAAGCAAGTGGCATAATTATCCTACAACACAATGAAGGAGGAACATAGCAAGCAGAAAGGGTATTAGAAAAAAACACAAGGTGCCGATAAAGGGACAAAGCAGCATAAAGACTATCATCAACACACTGAGGAACCATGATAGTGGCAAGAACATCACAAGGAGTAGAATCATTTGGTGTATGGCAGGAAGGCATAGTGGCAGAAAGTTGATAGGTGCAAGACAGGATGGCAGAGCAGAGGAAGTCTGCTCCCTGTGGTTTTGATAGGGGCAAGACAGGCTGGCCCTGGGGAGAGGCTGGCAGAGCTGAGGTAGTCTTGCAAACAACCTTCTCAGATAGAACCCAAGAAGAAAGTGCACTGTGCTTAAGATAGAAATACAGTGGACCCTTGACTTACAAACTCAATTGATTCCAGAGGGCTGGTTGTAGCTCAAGTTGGTTGTAAGTCAAGACTATTTTTTCCACAGGAAATAATGGAAATACTAATAATGCGTTCCAGACCTCCCAAAAGCACCCCTTACCTAACCATCAGCTATATAATTGAGCAGTGAATGACATGCCACGAATGCACAGTAGAGAGCAGCTCTTACCGACGTGTCACGCTTGCACGGATGAGACAGCTCTCACCAACGTGCCATGCCTGCGCCGCGAATGCGCAGAAGGGAGCTGCTCTGACTGCGTGGAAGAGAATTCTGACCTATGTGCCGCAAACATCCAGAGCTCTGACTTATGTGCCACAAACATCTTGCCCATTTTAACGGGCCCATGAGCAGTTGTGACTGCACGGAATAGACAGCTCTGGCTGGCAAACCTCGCCCATTTTAACGGGCTTATCGGCTTGTTTCTATCATAAAAAATGGTTGTATAATGTCTGTAATTACCAAAAACACCAATAATTTCCTAGTGTACTCACCAAAAAGATATAAAATGTACCTAGCCTAACAGAAACAACAATTTTACCTCCTCCACCAGTTCCTTTACAATATTTTTTATTTTATTTAGATTAATATTCCACTTTTCACAGCACTTCAAAGTGGATTACATTCAGGTACCGTAGGTATTTCCCTATCCCCAGAGGGCTTACAATTTAAGTTTGTATCTGAGGCAATGGAGGGTAAAGTGACTTTCCCAAGGAGTGACAGCAGGACTCAAACCCTGGTCTCCTGGTTTATAGCCTACCGAACATTGCACAAATTTCATCTTTGTGTGAGTTTCCTCACTCCGAAGGTCATCAAATCTTCACAAGAGTGCACTGTTCTATTCGTACATCACACTCTGCATGTTAAAATGGCCCCTAACCCCTACACTAATACCTAGAGATGTGAATCGGAACCGGAATTGGTTCGGATTCCGGTTCCGATTCACATTGTGTTTTTTTTTTTCGTCCGGCCCAATCGCGGTTTTGTTTATTGGCTGCGCCTGAGCCAATAAACAAAAAACCCACCCGACCCTTTAAAATGAATCCCTTAGCTTCCCCACCTTCCTGACCCCCCCAAAAACATTTTACAGGTACCTGGTGGTCCAATGGGGGTCCCGGGAGTGATCTCCCGCTCCCGGGCCGTCGGCTGTCACTAATCAAAATGGCGCCGATGGCCCTTTGCCCTTACCATGTGACAGGGTATCCGTGCCATTGGCTGACCTCTGTCACATGGTAGGAGCACTGGATGGCCATGTGACAGGGGCCGGCCAATGGCACGGATACCCTGTCACATGGTAAGGGCAAAGGGCCATCGGCACCATTTTGATTAGTGGCAGCCGACGGCCCGGGAGCGGGAGATCGCTCCCGGGACCCCCACTGGACAACCAGGTACCTGTATAAAGATTTTTGGGGGGGTCGGGAGGGTGGGGGAAGATAAGGGATTAGTTTTAAAGAGTCGAGGTGGGTTTAGGGGTTATTTTTGTGTGCCGTTTTTCCCGCCCTCCCCCAAAATGATAAGAGAACCCCCCCGAACAATATCGTGGGGTTTTCCTATCGTTTTGGGGGAGCCCCCGATTTCTGATGATTTTGAAAATATCGTATGATATTTTCAATCGTCCAAAGCCCGATTCACATCCCTACTAATACCTACACCTCACCTCGAGTAACTCGGTGGGCCTCATATAGGGGTATAAATACCTATCCAGCATAAGGGCATGATGGCTAGTCTCTCTCTCTCTCTCTCTCTCTCTCTCTCTCTCTCTCTCTCATGTTTCATTCATGGGGGATTACTATTTGCTTTGCAGACCCACGAATAGGTTCCTATTCGCTGCGGATTGTACATTAGTTGAAAATGAATGCACATCCCTAGTATTTTAAATACTCCCTATGTACTTTATAAAATGATACAAACTTAAATTGCTTTCACTGCAATATGTGTGTTTATGGGCACACACGCGTTCCTTTTAAAATAAGCAAAACATATTAAAAATAGACTTTTTCAGTCAGATTATCTATTAATTTCAAAATAAGGGATAATCAGAGTCAGGGTCAAAGAGAAAAACAAAAGTGGAGATATACTCCCTCCTAACTTGTTTTCCAGTATAACTATTCCTATCCTCCCTCTCTGTTGCCCTTCCAGTACCACATTTATATCATGTTCCATCTTTCACACTTTCATCTTTTTCTTCCATGCCTTGTTCAGTTTTCTTCCTTCACCTGTTCTTTCTCCTTTATCTCTTCTTCTTTCCCCTCACTTTTCTCCCAGCATCTTTTTTTTTTTCTTACTCCATTTCCCCTCCTCCTGTTTTGCCTTATGTATTCCTCTTCAAGGTCCTTTTCTTCCTGTCTCCCTCTTTTCAGGATCCTTTCTTCCATTTTCTCTCCTTCAGTGTCCTCTTTCCCAATCTCTACCATTCCTAGTTATTGTCTTCCTCTCCAGGTTTCCTCTATGCTGCCTGCTTGATGTTCACATCCTACTCATCTGCCTCAGTTCCCTCCCAGTTTCCTCCTGCCTTCTCAATTTATGTTCTTTCCCTTTCTACTTTACTTTCTTCACTAACCTTCCATCCCCTAATCAGGTCCCTCTCTTTTAATTCAGTGCACTGAGAAAAAAAAATCTAGTGTAATGCAATTGGACAATAATTTATAAATCAAGAGTTATTTCTCTATTATTTTAATATTTTGTAATTGGAAGATTCTAATTCTTGATCATACTATATCTGTGAAAAGTTAACTCTAAAGTTTATGCAGAACACTTCACTATATTGTCTCTGTGAAGTTATTTAACATGAAATAGTTAGAAATAGCTTTTCTCCCTTAGGCTTAATTAATTCTCATACATAAACTGAGTGATTGATGTTTGTCAGTAAGGGGTACTTCATAGCTATATAAATCAATGCTACTTACAGAATATAGCTTGCTTAATATGATGAAGGCAATGAGATGGCTAAATAGCAAAAAGTATATAAAATTGCATTTCAGCCTTGGTTTTTCCCATTGTGTATCTATGAATTATGCTTTGAAAAATTTCAGCTATAGTCCTTTGTTGGTTATTTTTTTAAAATTTCCAAACACAATGCCTAGAACCAGCCAGGTAATTGATTTATGGACATACAGCAATCCTGAATAAATCAACTAACATTTCTGAAGGAAAATGAGAGCATACATGATTTTTATGCTAGTGACATGCAAGCAAACTTTTGTTGGTTTGTGCATTATATAAAGATATTATGATCTTTAATATTTAATTTCTTTTTGCTGTGAAAGAAAAGAAATTACAAAATGACATGATCTTCAAACTGGAAGTGTCATAGTATGCTATTACTGTGTGCCTTCATTAAATAATGGGTAATATTTTGCCTGAGAGATGTGACTTGATTCAAAATTATCTATTTATAGTATGCAATTATATTTATACTGCATGATAGAATTGCTGTAAAATAACAGAGCTGCTTCTTTGTGAACATAATGCATGCTATCTCCATAAAATACTTTTTTTCAATAGCACAGGAGCTATGAAATGCATTCAAAACTTCTCTTATTCTGTGCTAATAGCAAATTGCAATATAAAAAAAGGACCTTGCAGTTTTGCAGCACAGTTAAATAATTCAATTTTTGACCAATATAGGCATCACTTATGAGTCATGTTATTAGTGAGGTTTTCATATTTATTATTTTAACTAGGAAAAATAGATCATCACCTTTAACAAAGCAACAATAAAGAGGTATTTCAAATCTCTTTTAACAAGAATTATCTTTTACAAGGGTGTAAGCTCCATTTACTGATTAAAGTTATACAACAGCCTTTCAATACATACTGTAGATGTCATAAGAACCTTAGGGGTGGATTTTCAGAGCCCTGCTCGCCTAAATCCGCCCAAATCCAGGCGGATTTAGGCGAGCAGGGCCCTGTGCGCCGGTGAGCCTATTTTACATAGGCCCTTCGGCGCGCGCAGAGCCCCGGGACTCGCGTAAGACCCGGGGTTTTCAGAGGGGGGCGTGTCGGGGGCGGGACCGAGCGCAGCGGCGTTTTCGGGGCGTGTCTGCAGCGTTTTGGGGGGCGGGTACGGGGGGCGTGGCTACGGCCCCGGGGCGGTCCGGGGGCATGGCCGCGCCCTCCGTACCCGCCCCCAGGTCGCGGCCCAGCGCGCAAGAGGCCCGCTGGCGCGCGGGGATTTATGTCTCCCTCCGGGAGGCGTAAATCCCCAACAAAGGTAACGGGGGGGTTTAGACAGGGCCAGGCGGGTGGGTTAGGTAGAGGAAGGGAGGGGAAGGTGAGGGGAGGGCGTTAGAGGATTCCCTCCGAGGCCGCTCCGATTTCGGAGCGGCCTCGGAGGGAACGGGGGTAGGCTGCACGGCTCGGCGCGCGCCGGCTATACAAAATCAATAGCCTTGCACGCGCCGATCCAGGTTTTTTAGCAGATACGCGCGGCTCCGCGCGTATCTACTAAAATCCAGCTTACTTTTGCTTGCAACCTGATGCGCCACGCAAAAGTAAGCCAATTCGCGCTATTTGAAAATCTACCCCTATGACTCATGTTATGGATATTGGACTGGTCATTATTATATTTAATACAACATAGCAAAAGTTTTCCATCCAAATGGCTAAGCTGCTATTTCAAAAAAGCTTAACCAGCTGAATTCACTCTTTTTTTTTTTAATTTATACTTTATTATTTTCTTCAATGAAGACATCATGAAAAATTTAAGAAATATGTATCACAATGGCAATCACTCAATACATTTCTAAATCAAAAAATAAACAATACTGTTTTACATATTAACATAACTGGGGGAATAAAGAAAACATGTATATAATCATATCACTAACTAATATACACCCATTAACCTTATGGGTTTTATTAGATTAGTCAAGTAATGAGAGAAAGGAGTAAACCCTTATTTAATGACCTTCTATCTCTATATTCTGGACTTGATTTTTATTCAATAAAAAAGTTTCCAAATTAGCCGGATCTACAAACCCAAATTTCTTCCCCTGATAATTTACATAACAAACACAGGGAAACTTTTTTTAAAAAGTTGCTCCCAATACCACTACTCGATTTTTTAAAGACAAAAAGTATTTTCTCCTTGCCTGAGTGGTCCGGGCAACGTCAGGGAAAATCTGGATTTTGTGTCCGCAAAAGGATACATCTTTAATTCTAAAAGACGTCCTGAATATACTATCTTTGTCCTGTTCAGTTAGAAAAGACACAAAAAGAGTTGCCCTATTATCTAATATATCTATAGATCCCTCCAAGAAGATTGTTATCCATAAACTTGGAGGAGCCTCAAGATTCATATTTTGCTCTTTTCTCACAGCTTTTTTTTGAGAAATAATATATTTTAGATACCCTAGGAAATTCTTCCTCTTTATATAACAAAATATATCTCAAAAGTTTCTTAAACATCTCAATTGGAGATAGCAAACATGTCAATGGAAAATTCATTATTCTCAAGTTCTTAGATAGTAATAAATTCTCCATAACATTCTAATTCTTTATGAATGACCATACTATCACACATAAACACATTCCCAGAATTTTGTACTAATTGAACTTTAACATTTAAGGCAGATAACTCCTTTTCACAATTAATTATGTTTATCACATGGTCTTTAATCAAATCACTATTTGCATTTATCACAGTTGACAAAGATTTATTCATTAAAGAAAATATTCTTATCAAGTTTTGAGATCATTTGCCGTAAATCAGTTAAAGTAACATTATCTGGAGGTATTACTGGAGTAATGTTACTAGCAATAGCTACTGGTGGAAATTCTGACATATTATTCACAGAAAAAATAGCTTTCCCAGCCCCTTGAGTTTCAGTTTACTTTACCAAGCTTACTTCCAAAAGGGCTATTCCGACCAGTTCCTTTGCCAATTCAGTCGATGAGCTCCTGTTTGGCTGTGGTGGAAATGAAGGTCCTTTGCCAGGACTAAGGGAGGCTAATGAGGTACCTCCCACCACGTCCTCGTTTGGTGCTACCATCTGCCAGTGCCTTACAACATGATAGTCCATAGGGCCAGTGCACTGTTGAAGCACTGGGGATGATGTCAAAATCTTCGCCTTTCTTTTTCTCTCCATCCACCTGAGTAATATCAAGCTAGGGTGAGAGAACATTGCAAAAATCTCATCTTTGGATGAGTTTCCTCACTCCAAAGGTCATCAAATCTTCACAAGAGAGCACTGTTCTGTTCATATGTCTCATTCTGAATGTCAAAGTTGCCCCCTAACCCCTACACTAATACCTAAACCTCACCTCAAGTTACTAGGTGGGCCTCTTATAGAGATATTAGGGATGTGAATTGTTTTTTGACGATTTTAAAAAATCGTCAGATATTTTTTAAATTGTCAAAAATCATTAGAGTCACGATACAATAGAAATTTCCCCGATTTATCATGAAAAATCATAAATCGGGGGAGGGGGGAGGGCGGGAAAACCGGCACACCAAAACATCCCCTAAACCCACCCTTTAAAACAAATCCCCCACCCTCCCAAACCCCCCCCGAAAATGTTTAAAATTACCTGGTGGTCCAGTGGGGGGTCCCCAGCGCAATCTCCTGCTCTCGGGCCATCGGCGCCATTTTGGCTGCCACTAATATAAATGGCGCCTATGGCCCGATAAAAAAAAACCCCACCCGACCCTTTAAAATTACCCCCTTAGCCTCCCCCACTCTCCCGACCCCCCCAAAACTTTTTACACATACCTGGTGGTCCAGGGGGGCCGCGGGACCGATCTCCCATTCCCACGCTATCAGCTGCACTAAAAAAATGGCGCCAATGGCCCTTTGCCCTTACCATGTGACGCCCCTATGTCATAGGGGTCACCGGTTTTCCCGCGACCCCTATGACATAGTCAGGGCAAAGGTAGCGCCGGCGCCATTTTGAATACTGGCAATACGGCCGGAGTGCAGGTGGTCGCTCCCGAACCCCCGCTGGACTTTTGGCAAGTCTTGTGGGGGTCAGGAGGCCCCCCCAAGCTGGCCAAAAGTTCCTGGGGGTCCAGCGGGGGTCCGGGAGTGATCTTCTGCCCTCCAGCATTCAAAATGGCACCGGCGCTACCTTTGCCCTGTCACATGGTAAGGGCAAAGGGCCATCGGCACCATTTTTTTAGCGCAGCTGATAGTGTGGGAACGGGAGATCAGTCCCGCGGCCCCCCTGGACCACCAGGTATGTGTAAAAAGTTTTTTTGGGGGGGTCGGGAGTTATTTAATTATTACCTTTTTCTTTTTATTCTTTTATTTTATTATTTTTCTCTAATGTAAACCACTTTGACAAAATCTAATTTTATAAAGTGGTATATAAATTCCTTTAAATAAATAAATAAATAAATAAATAAGGGGGTAATTTAAAGGGTCGGGTGGGGTTTTTTTATCGGCGCGGGCCTCATTAGTGATGTGAATTGGAATCAGAAACTATTCCAATTCACTTCTCGTAACGATCAGATTCCCCCCCACCCCCAGCCGAACCCGATCGTTAAAACGATCGGGCACACGATTCACATCCCTAAGAGATATAAATGCCTATCTAGCGTGAGGGCATTATGGTTACTCTCTCTCTCTCTCACTCTCATATATTATGGCTGTTGTGTACACTTACTGCAAAGTGTGAAAAGTGCTATGATAGCACACTTTGAGATAAATAAGCTATTACCATGAAACACACCCATCTTCCTTTGCAAAAATACCATGTTGACTTATCTGGATCTGTGTAACAAGTTACTCACCCTTCTTAGCACTGGGTGACTGTAGCAGTTTGGTGGAGCTAGGGTACCATATAGAAAGGCCATGGAGTCCTATTAGACTGGATGTTTCTGCATCACTCATACTAATATTGGTAGATAATTAGAATATTACAAAAAGGTAAATTTTCAAAAACCTGCTAAGTGGCAGTTGTAAATGATGAATTTTAACTGGAGAAAAGGGGGTGCAGGGAAGATATTATACATATCTTCAGATACCTGAAAGTTTTTAATGATCCACAGACATCAAGAAAACTGTAGGAGTAAGGGACTTGATATGAAACTCCAAGGGGAGTGACTAAGAATCAATATTGGAAAATATTTCTTCACAGAGAGGATGATGGATGTCTGGAACACCCTCCTGGAAAAGGTATTAAAAACAAGACTGATAATGGGTTTGAAAAGGGCATGGAATAAGCATTGGAGATCACTAGAGACTAGAGGATGGAAATGAAATAAGGTAACCTATTGTTGTGCTCGGAGGTGGACCCTTGTCCTGGGGCAGTGGAGAGACACCTCCTGATAGGGAACAGAAGGCAACTGCCCCCAGGAGGCGGAGCACTGGAGGAGACAGAGGCTCGGATGAGCTTCACCACTGGAAGCCCATGTTCCCCCTGGGAGGAGCCCATAGGGACCCGGGCCGCTTGGACTTAGGTGGGCCTCGCAGGGTCTCCTGGGAGAGTAGAAATCCAGCATGCCCACAGACACAGGGAGAGCACGATCGAGTTTGAGACTAGAGGTCCGATGGAGCAAGGAGGACCAGAACAGCGTAGATGATGACAAGGCAAGGAACAGAGCCAGAATCTAGGAACAAAGTCAGGCGAGCAAGCCGAGCAAAGGTCAAAGTCCAGAGGTCAGTCTGTGGGATGGTCAACAAGGCAGAGGTCAGATACTGGAGGTCAGATGAGGTCACAGGCAGGCTGAAGTTGGAAGGCAGGCAGCAGGCAGGCAGGTAGGTCAAGGAACAAGCTGAGGTCTTGAGGCAGGTGGCAGGCAGGCAGGCATCAAGGAACAAGCTGAGGTTTTGAAGCAGGTGGCAGGCAGGCAGGTCAAGGAACAAGCTGAGGTCAGTACCATTTAGACAGTCCGGAGGTACTACCTTGGGAAACGTACAGATGAGCACAGGAACAAGACGAGCAGGATCTAGGATGCAGGAACAAGGCAGGAACAGGACTGGAACAGAAGGATCCTGGAATAAGCTTGAAACAAGACAAGAGCAGGAACAAATGCAGAGGCAATCTAGCATACAAGCCGACTCGATTGCCAAGGCAAGGAAGCACAGACAGGAACTTCCTTATATCGGGGGATCAATCAGGGTGCGCCATGGAGCTAAGGCCCACCCTTGGCCCTACAAGAGGCCGGGTGATCCATGCACGCGCGTGTGTGCGTATAAGGCATGGCCAATATCGCTGAGGACGCCTTGCCTTGGCATGAGGCCTGGCGCTCAGTGGAAGGCCCGGTGACCGCCACCGCCCGAAGCCGGGGCTTAGAGGAGCTGGCAACTACTGCTAGGGAGGCCGACCCAGGACCTGCTATGGAACCGTGAAGGTGAGCAGGCCAGGGAGCGGGACGGCCACGGACAGGGCGCGTAACAGCTATATTTACTTTAGGAGCAACATTTCTGCTTGGGGGTAACATGCACAGAGTTGTAGTTACTACCCTTAACAGAAGGCTTGGGGGTAACCTGCATGAAGTGGCAGATACTACGCTTAACAGATGTCTAAGCTATCGCTCTTAATCAGAGTATCTCTCACTTTAGTGGTTAAGGTGGCAATGACACTAATGGGGTTTCTGATGTTATGGCATGAATAACTGTCTGATGTACCCAAGCATAAGTATTCCCACAGGAAACAAGGGGCTTGGGTGCACGTTATGGGGCAGATTTTAAAACCTGCGCTCGGGCGCAGATTTGTTCGCGCAACCCAGCGCAAACAAATCAATGCCGGATTTTATAACATGCGCGCAGCCGCGTGCATGTTATAAAATCCAGGGTCGGCGCGCCCTAGGGGGTGCACAATTGTGCAACTTGCACGCGCCGAGCCGCACAGCCTGCCTCCGTTCCCTGCGAGGCCTCTAAGAAATCGGAGCGACCTCGGAGGGAACTTTTCTTCCACCCCTCCACACCTTCCCCTCCCTAACCCCCCCCCCAGTCCTATCTAAACCCCCCCCACCCAATACCTTTATTGAAGAAGTTACATGCTGGCCGAATGCCGGCCCGCGATTCCGGGCACAGTGACAAATGGTCGCTGTGCCTGGATGCTCAGGCCACGCCCCTGCCCTGCCCCTGGGATGCCCTGGACTGCCCAATCCCCGTCCCTTTTTGCAAGCCCTGGGACAAATGCGTGCGCCGAGCCTATGCAAGATAGGCTCAGCGCACGCAGGGGCAGCTTGGGGCAGCTTTTCGGGGGTTATGCGAGTATCTTACGCACGTAACCCTTTGAATATCTGCCCCATAGGCATAAATGGCTTTTGGAAATTGCTAGGATAGTAAGTTACATTTATGCTCATAACTTCTTTGAAAATTCACCTGATATGGTATTGTAAGTCTGCCCTCTCTGTGCTTCTACTTAGTTTTTGCAAAATGATTAGTCTCAGTGAAGAGACGAGAGATGAACCTTCTGCTCTTTCTCTTTGCCAACTGCCTCTTAAACAGATCCTGTGACTTCTGTAACAGTGATATTACTGCTCTGAGGATGTCACTGTCCAAGAATATATCTCTGAGCTATGCTTCAAATGTACTTTTAGGGTACCTTAAGGCTTTAATACCCCCCTTCTTATAACAAAAATACTGAAGAGAAGTATTTTTTTTAATTTTGAGCTACTTAGAAAGTTTTATCCACTCCAATTAAGCTAATAATCTTATAGTTTGACAGTATCCCTATGCCTGCCTTATTACTCTTACTTTTTCTACCAGACTCTCATGTGATGGCTCTACCAGACTCTCATGTGATGACTCCATTTATTCTCCTGAATACTGCTAAAAAAGTATTGTTGGTAACATTGAAATCCCAGTCTGGATTAGAGAAATTCAGTGGACTGGAGTTAAATTTGTATAAAAATTTGGTTGTTAATTAAATATTAGATTTTGTTCCTTGAGAAATTCTAAGGTGTTTTATGAAGTCTTTTCCAAGTTTACCTCATTTTAGTCCCTTTATAAACCTACAATTAAGATAAATCAACTGAATATTAAAATGGCTTTCCAGTCATTTTTAAAAATAAATAAAAGCTATTTTAATACTTTTCACCCCCCTGTTGGTGATCTCTATCTTTATTTAGATTTATTTTGGCAATTCAGATATTTTTTATCTCTTTTTCCTGGCATTTTAAAATGCCACTTCTCTGGACACTTTTTCATACTAAAAACCCAGATTAAGGGAAGATTAGAGGCCAGGGGTACCCTATTCACCTGGTGCCGTGCCCCCCCCCCCCCCCCAATTGCTGTTTAATTTTATTTGGTGTTATTATTTATTTTTATTTTTTTTTTTGTAACACTTTGACACTGGGATATCCAGGGTGCTTCCTGGGGTCTTCAAATTGAATTGTGTCTTGCTCTGGACTCCCCCACCTGATTTTGTCCCTTTTTATAATTTTAAATGTATTTATTTCATTTTTGTTTAACTTTATAATTTGGCCTTGGTAGACCTGCTGGACCAGGATGTGACATCATTGCCAGCCTGGATTAATGGCACTTACTTTTTGTTAAGCACCAGGGCTTTCCCAGGGCCCCCAATGCTGAAGATTGACTTCTCCACAGAGTAGCAATATTCCCTAGGGATGTGAATCGTGTCCTCGATCGTCTTAACGATCGATTTCGGCTGGGAGGGGGAGGGAATCGTATTGTTGCCGTTTGGGGGGGTAAATATCGTGAAAAATCGTTAAAAATCGTGAAAAATCGAAAAATCGAAAAATCGAAAAACCGGCACATTAAAACCCCCTAAAACCCACCCCCGACCCTTTAAATTAAATCCCCCACCCTCCCGAACCCCCCCAAATAACTTAAATAACCTGCGGGTCCAGCGGCGGTCCGGAACGGCAGCGGTCCGGAACGGGCTCCTGCTCTGAATCTTGTCGTCTTCAGCCGGCGCCATTTTCCAAAATGGCGCCGAAAAATGGCGGCGGCCATAGACGAAAAAGATTGGATGGCAGGAGGTCCTTCCGGACCCCCGCTGGACTTTTGGCAAGTCTCGTGGGGGTCAGGAGGCCCCCCACAAGCTGGCCAAAAGTTCCTGGAGGTCCAGCGGGGGTCAGGGAGCGATTTCCCGCCGCGAATCGTTTTCGTACGGAAAATGGCGCCGGCCATACGCGTATGGCCGGCGCCATTTTCCGTACGGAAAATGGCGCCGGCAGGAGATCGACTGCAGGAGGTCGTTCAGCGAGGCGCCGGAACCCTCGCTGAACGACCTCCTGCAGTCGATCTCCTGCCGGCGCCATTTCCGTACGAAAACGATTCGCGGCGGGAAATCGCTCCCTGACCCCCGCTGGACCTCCAGGAACTTTTGGCCAGCTTGTGGGGGGCCTCCTGACCCCCACGAGACTTGCCAAAGTCCAGCGGGGGTCCGGAAGGACCTCCTGCCATCCAATCTTTTTCGTCTATGGCCGCCGCCATTTTTCGGCGCCATTTTGGAAAATGGCGCCGGCTGAAGACGACAAGATTCAGAGCAGGAGCCCGTTCCGGACCGCTGCCGTTCCGGACCGCCGCTGGACCCGCAGGTTATTTAAGTTATTTGGGGGGGGTTCGGGAGGGTGGGGGATTTAATTTAAAGGGTCGGGGGTGGGTTTTAGGGGGGTTTTAGTGTGCCGGCTCACGATTCTAACGATTTATAACGATAAATCGTTAGAATCTGTATTGTATTGTGTTCCATAACGGTTTAAGACGATATTAAAATTATCGGACGATAATTTTAATCGTCCTAAAACGATTCACATCCCTAATATTCCCAGGGCTGATGCTTCAGACTGAAGATGCACCCCCAACAGTCCGACCCAGTCGTGATCATGACAATAGCTCTGCCCCTTCCATTTTCACAATCATGGAAGGAAGTCAATTGTTCCTGTGGATGCTACAAATCAGGTGTTTGCCTCTCCTTGCCTCCTTTTTCTCACCACAAGAGACAACAGTGGTCTCCCACACTCAAAACATGTGCCCCTACAGAAGCACCTCCATGTTTATTTCTTTTTCTTTCCTCTGCAGCCCAATGCTGAAATCTCCAAAACAAAATTATTTTCATGGGTCATGACAGCCCCGCACAGTGGGACTGACCCCCCCCCCCCCCCCCCAGCAGCTTCTCCCAAATCATCCAAAGTTGTCTCTCCTTGTCACAAAAATATGGAAAGCAAAACTGCCAGCCCTCCCACTACCCCCAAAAAACAGGTCAGTAAATAAAAACATGCATTTTACTCCCATATTTACACATTTGTTACAGCAGGCTTGGGGATAACCTGCATGGAGAAGCAGTTATTATCCTTAACAGAAGGCTGGGGGTAACCTGCATGGGGTGGAGGTTACTAACACAGGAAAATTGCTGAGCAGACTGGATGGACCTCTTGGCCTTTTTTTCTACTGACATTTTCTATGCTACTGGTTATTTTAAGCCTCATTTTTAGTTGAACCTACTAGCTAGGTTGTCGACCAAACATTCACCTAAATTTAGTCAGTCATAAATTGATTGGTTGAATTTAGGACAGCTATTTGTCTGGCTGGATATGCCTGCCTAGACTTACCTGGCTAACTCTGAAAATCTACTTTCATTGACTAAGTCTTAAGAATATTTAAGGAAGACATCTGGAACTGCTTTTTACTGCTGGGATTAAATTTGCCATCTTGTGAATTTAGGATAAATTTACCTGGTCAGCAAGGTGAGGGGGATTTTTTAAAGTGGGGTTTCAATTGATTAACTTCTGAAGTTATAGCCAGTTAAGTCCTTTGAAATCTGGCCAAAAAGCTTTGTGGTTAGACATGGGAAAAGAGAGATTCTGGAGTGAACTAAATAGCTCATGCATTTAGTGCAAAAGTGCTAGAAATGAAAGAAATGCATGCTCATCTAACCAACAAGTCAGAGTAGAAAGTAGAAAAATGACAAACCTTGCTTGGATAAGAAAGGATAAGCTGCAAGAGGTTACATTCAATGATTGTCATATGTTTTCTTAGCAGTATGGTGTACAGAAATACAACCTAAGACCCCAAATTAACCAGAAATGTGGGGTTTTCCTACTGATGAACAAGGGCTGGACTCTGTGTTTCTAGGGCTTCTTTTTTTTTCCTTTATAGAGCTATCACACTTTTATGAACTAGAGGAGAAATCCATTTCACTATATGGCCTTCAAAAATCAGGGACAGAAGCAGAGAGAAAGTATCTGATGATGATATGGTGTTTCAGCTATGAGGCTGTCTTCTTGCATTATGTAAGCTGGGAATAAGCAGAGGAGTCACTACCCAGATGCATAAATGTCACAAATTAAAATAATTCCACTGTGTAGATATAGGCAAATGGTAAGTAAAAATACTGGAATAAATTTTGATTTACATGAGCTTTCATCCACTGGATGGCACTGTAGACTACGTAGCTCTCAGATGATTATATCAATTTCTAATCAATACCAGATCAATGTAGTGATGACATCAAATATGTGTATAGCTAATATGCTAGCTTGTAACCTTGTATAGAAACTTAGAATAATGAAGTGATAATAAGCAAATTTATGTATTATCTCCTACATGATGTGTAACACAGAACATATTTCAGTCTTTTTTTTTCTCTTGCGGTGCTTTTGTAATTCTGTCTATCATATTTGCTGTAGCAGAGAAACTCCTAATAATAAGGCATGTACTAATTATTCTACAAAGAATGTTTCTTTACAGTATCTGAGAAGAGTGACTGGAAGATAGAACCATATAGTCAAAGGATTTACACTTTGCAATGGACAGGAATAACTGGAGAATCTAAATGGTCTTTACTGTTGGTTTTTTACTTTTGTCATCTTCAATTTTAGTTTACTATGACCCAACATTCAAAAAATCCAGGCACCTACCTTTAAGAGTCAGGTACTTAGATTTGGCTCTTTAAAATTACAAACTGTCAAAAAAAGAGACCAGTCTCCATTCAGAAGTGAGTTATGAAAGAGGATCAGTCTATTCACTGAGTGCAGTGAATACATACTTAAGTGCTGGGAGCTGTCAAAGCTACCATAAAGGGATCTCAGCTTTCAAAACTGTACACTGGGCTCCATATGCACACATATGGGGCTCACAGAGATTTATATCAAACGTATGTAATGCCATCATCCACACAGGTTTAAAAATACATCTATCACCACTCCAAAGTATACCTATATTCCTGTGAACACGCAAAAGTATGCATATACATTTAGATAGTAATGCATGTGCATATTTTCAAGTGAAGAGCAGTTTCCAGTTCCACTGGGGCGCATACATCAAGAAAATGTCTCCTCAGTAAGCCAGTCCAACTTCACAGGTAGAGATATCTTCAGACGTGCCCTCCTGATTATCTATCTCTTCCCCACCCCTCGCTAAGGAGGAACCTGATGCAGATAATCTAGGCCTGGAATCACATTTTCACATAAATTAATTGTTATACATCCCACCACTGGGAGACATACTGCTTACAGGGGAGTAGATGCAGAATTTAGGAGGTCACATAAGCAAAAGGGTGCAATGATGGATGGGGGATTTATGTAGTTAGTATAAAATAGTTTATGTAACTTAAATGTTCTTACCTCGCTATCTTTATGTATACCAAGGTGTTCAAAGAAGAATAGAATATCAAAGGAAACCAAGGAAGGAAGGGACAATGAAGTCAAGGGAGCCATTTCAAGATGTTTCCCCTGTACAAGTTTTACTGCACAAAGAGAAAGGATGAAGAACTGTCTATTCATTTTGTGCCTATGGGAAGGTGTTTATCTTTTTACAAGTACTGTTTGTGTGTGCACTCCTCTACTCACACTCATACAAACACACCCACATACACACACTCACACACACACACACACAAAGAGACTACTGATACTGCTGACTAGAGGCACTAAATATTTTACAACCACTATCTGTTTAATATTCTGTGATTCAAGGAATCCAGGACATGATTCTTCTTCTGAATCAGTTTTTGAAAATATTGCCTCCATTACCTGAGAAATAGTAATAATGAAGGAGCATGGTCCTTCTTATGGATGCTGAACTTCTGCTACCTCTGTCATTATCTGAGGTATAATCTGTTGAAAGCTAAATACAAGATGAAACCAATAGTCATAAGAACAGTAAGAAAATGGCGACAGGGAAATTGGAAACATCTGAAGGACTAAATACCTTGGAGCCTCAGAGAAAGTTAATGTCCCATGGAGTAGTGGGCGTTAATTTCTCAGCAGCCCAAAAATGTGCACAGAAAAGCAGAAAATACTGCTTTTCTGTACATCTTCTGATTTAATATCGTGGTGATATTAAGTTGGAGGAAACAAAAGATATAAGGGGTCGTGGATGCATGTCAAACAGTGTGCCCAGCTGAGCACACTGTATTGTATCGGTCTGATAGAGAAGTGCCTGCTCTTCACTCTTCTAATGAACATGTCCCTCTTCTCCTATATTTTTCCTTCAGGACTGGAATCTCATGTTCTTTGGACCATCCCCAGGGCATCCTTCACTGCCCGGCGCAGCAAGTGTGCAAAACAATAGATTCCCTGAGAGCCCCTATCTTCTATTGCCCTTATCATATTTGCATCACTCTTACAAAAAAAAAAAAACCAACAACCTACCTCTCTAGTCCAGCTGCCAACACTGTAGCATCTTTCTTATGGCTGATAGGATAATGCATGAGGCATGAGGGTGATTCATCATCTGGGTTTGCACCTTAGCTGTCAGGGATGGGCAGCCCTCTTGTGGTTCCTGGTAATAGCCTTCCAGCCACTCGGAAGTCCTTTTGGACTGATGAACAGGAACAGCAAATGCATGAACCCCTGTGCCATGGCGCAATTTCAAGATAAGTCCCAAGGTCCATGCCAAAGTCAGGCAAGCACATTCTGACACAGACCAGACAGAATCCACAAATCTGTAAAAAGGCAGGATGTATAGCTGAAGGCCTGACAAATACAAGCTGAAACAGAGAACTGGCAAGGGTGAGGCTGATTGCTTGAGATAAGACTGATGATTAGTAACAAAGTTGATGGCTTGCACAATGCACAGCTGAATTGAAGCAGAACTGAAGACCAAAATCAGGTGAGCTGAAGACAGAAACAGGCCAAACCAATGACAGAACATAAGAAATTGCCATACTTGGTCAGACCAAGGGTCCATCAAGCCCAGCATTGTGTTTCCAACAGTGGTCAATCAGGCCAAACAGAAGAATACAGCAGCAGAGCCTGACAGAAGTTCCAGGGTCCAGCAGACAGAAGGCAAGTAATATTCAACACAATCCAGGATCAAGACACGGAGCAAGTGAAGAGAATCCAGTAGCTGGTCCAGGATCAAAGCAGATAACGAATGAGAAGAATCCCATAAACAATCTGGGGTCAAGACAAGCACAATCCAGAAACATCCAAGGTCAAGGTAAGTAACAAGCAGGTAGAAATCAAAACTAGCAACACAGCAAGCAAGGCAAAGAAAAGAAATAGACTAAGGAACGTGCTGCTAACACAAAGAGTCCAGGTTCATGTAGACTAAGTAGTCTGGAGTGCGTGACATCCTCTTCGGGGTGAACGCCAAGCTTTCCCTCCAAAGTACACAGAATCATGCATGCCGATGCACATGTACACATGTGCGTTCCTCTGTCAGGTCTTAATCATGTACATGTCAGGGTGCCCACTGAAGTTCTCTGCCACACAGTGAATATCCAAAGCCAGGGATTCTGGGAAGTAAGCTGGATTCTAACAATAGCCCTGATCCTTGGTCCATGCTAGACTTGCTACCTGTCCATACCTTGGCCAGTTCCTAACAGTGTGCAGTCAGGGAGAGTTAAATGTGCATAGTGTTAGTACTGGTCCAGATGTTTCTGGTGAAATAATTACTACTCTGCTCTGCCTTAGACATCTCTGCCTGCACGTGACTACTGTAAGGATGTGCAGAGGGAAAATATTTTGGTTTGGTGGTTCGAATTGTGGGGACTTCAATTAATTTCATTAGATTTTGGAAAAAGATATTTGTTAATTCATTACATTTCTTATACATTTTACATAAAAGTCAAAGGGGGAAGGCCCATTGGCTTTACTATAAAAAAAAAACCAGGCTAAGTCAGATGCAATGCAGTGACACAGCTCGAGGACAGGTCTCTTTGCCGAGGCCCAGACCTTATGCAGAGGCCTGGTCTGAGGCTATGCCCATTGCTGAAGCCCGTCCTTGGCCCGAGGCCTAGGTCTGGGTCAGATGCTGTTGCCTACCAAGTCTCAGACCTGACATAGAGGCCTGATTTTAGGCTGTGACTCATTGCTGAGGCCTGGGTCTGGGCCTAGGCCCTAGACCTGGGTCTAATGCCAGGACTAGTTGAGGATATGTCCCGATGCTGAGGCCAGATTGGTGCCTAGGCTTTCACAAAATATTGAGTCCAAAGGCCAGGTTTCAGTTACCAAAACACAAACCCAAGAGCAGGATCTGACACTATGGCGTGGCTGAGGCCTGGTCCTGTTGGCGAGATCTGGGCAGGGGCCTACATCCTAAGGACGGGTCCCACACTGGAGCCTAGCATATTCCAGGTCCCAATGCCTAAGCCCAAATCTATGCTTAGGTCTAAGCCCAATACCAGAACCCCATCTGAGGCCAGGCCTAGATTATCAAGGTCCAGGCTTATGCCTGAGTCCTAGGTCCATCCAAATCTGAAGCCCATCAGAGGCTAAGTCCTAACAACAAGCCCCAGGACTAGACCTAGGCATAACCTAGGCACTGTCCAGTCCAGAGGAAGGTGTAACAGTTATGTCACTGTGGCACATCCTCGAGACAGAAAACATAATTTTTAGTCATTGGATCAAGAAAGAATGGAAGACCTGCTCCTGGATTTCTGGGCCAAGGCTTCTAGCCTGTCTCTAGCCTGGGTCTGAGCCCAGGTGACAGAACTGGTCTCAGCCAGGCCGGGGTATAGGTCCAGGTCTTGATGACGGGATTCAGCCTCATTCGGTCCTGACATCAGGTCTTGGCCTAAGGTAAACCTATCTCTTTGGGAAGACTTGTCATGGCCTAGTGGTTTTTATGTAGTAGTCATGGCAGCAAGTAATTCTACCAATAGACGACACAATTGAAAAAACATTAAGTCTAGCTAACATGTACCTAGACATAATTAAACAACTACTAAACCAAATGGAACTCGTTATCAACATTGACAAAACTGAATTCCTTCACCTTGAGAGAAAACATACAGAAATCATTCAAACACCGATAACTCTAAGAAATAAGCAGACAATTGAGCTAACCGGAAAAGTAAGGAATCTGGGAGTAATAATGGACCCAGAAATCAACCTGAAGCAACACATATCTATAAAAGTAAGAGAAGGCTATGCAAAACTTATGATCCTCAGAAGATTGAAACCATTACTCACACCTGCCCACTTCAGAACGGTATTACAAACACTTATCTTTTCCAGCACTGACTACTGCAATGCACTCTTACTAGGACTCCCAAGCACATCAATAAGACCACTCCAGATACTTCAAAATACTACAGCCAGAATACTGATGGGAAAAAAGAGGAGAGACAATATAACTGAAACTCTAGCAGACTTACATTGGTTGCCCATCGAATAAAGGATAAAATACAAGGCTTTATCTACCATACACAAACTAATATATGATAAAGAAGCAGGCTGGCTAAACACAGCCTTACGAGTACATGTTCCACAAAGAAACCTCCGCTCAGCAAACAAAGCACTACTAACAATCCCTTCAGTAAAGTCAGCAAAACTAACCCAAGTGAGAGAAAGGGCTTTATCATTGGCTGGGTCCATACTATGGAACACGATGTCCCCTGAACTCAGATTATAGAATAATCTCAAAACTTTGAAGAAAAATTTAAAAACATGGCTCTTTAAAAAAGCCTTCACTAAAGAGTCTGGAGGGTAGAGAATGAAAGTACATGGAAACGCAGATGAGAATGATTTTATTCAATCCTACATTTAAGAAGTTATATCTCAAAGAGATAGTAACTCAATAATATACCTGGACTAGACCAACCTTGCTCAAATATTGATTTTATTTATGAAATTGTAACCGAACTTTATTGGTACCTGTTAGAATGTACGATAGACTAAGGTATGTAATATAGGTTATGTGCCTATTTGTAAACCGTTGCGATGGTATATAACTTAGCGACTGTATAGAAAAGTTGTAAAATAAAATAAAATAAATAAATAATAGTTGTTATGTCCACAGACATGCAGTTTACCATAAAATATTAACAGAATAACTTCACCAACAAAAATTCAGAATTTTATTTTTATTTGTGCACAATGTCTTGTAGATATCATTATTTTTAATATCAATATTGACTTATAAAGTAAAACAATAGATACATATATATATTTATATATAGCTATATATATTATAGAAATATAGATAGAAAGCTATAGATATCCTACAATTTTCTATTTATCCATTTGCTTTTAGATTCTAGCAAAACATTAAATAACCACAAGCAACAGACTATAACAAAATTGTCGTTTTCATTAAGTACTATCATATTTCTCTTTAAATTGTTTCTTTAAAACTAATTATAATCATCAATAATTATTTTATTTCACTTACTAAGAATTTATACTTTGAAGGTTTATTTCTTTTAGTAATGAATACAGTCTGTGTGAAAACGATGATACTCGATGGTAAGTATATTTCTTTTTGTTTCTTTTCTATTCCTTTCTACTTTTTCTTTTCCTTTTCCTCTTTTAATAATATTTGTTATTTCTTAGTCTGAGCTCAGGCCTGCTTTTCTTCTTCTTTCTCTAGTCTTTCGTCGCTGGCCAGTTGTCTTTTTCCTTCTAATTTCTTCTTTCTTTATTCTTCCTATTATTCTATTCTTTAAGTAAATTAAAAAGGGAAACTATTTCCATATAACCGTTCCCAATCTTCTGAATACTATTTCAGTCGTGTTCCCTATTATGAGTGTCCACATCGGCTTGTTGAAACTATATTTCTAGTTAAATAAAAATAAAAGTAAATTTTGATCCCTAATACTGGTTCACAGAACAGCTAAACAGTTCACACTCATACGCTTAATTTGTGTTGAATTCTTAAAAATGAAATTTCTATTTTTACAATGATGTATCCCTTAAACATACACTCAAATATGCTTATGACTTGCTTGTAATTTATATTGTTTAAATCTGAATTTGTGCTAAAACGTGATGCAACATAAAATGTAGCTAAAATAAAATGCCCTAAGCTTTATTTTAATTATAATGAAAAATATGATCACTCACACACTCATTCTGTTCTGTTCAATTTCTATGATTTTCCTATACTTAACAGGCCTTGGTTAAGGAGAGCTCTGACAGCACTTGCTATCACTCCAATAGCCAGCTCCCAACTGCCTCAACTTTCAAAATGACTCTTGTTTTCATGGCTTGGGTTATCCATGTTCTTGATGAAGTCACTCAGTAAAATAGGTATATGGTCAATTTGTTACCAGTCTTAATATTGTATATTTTGTTTCTATCTCATTTATTTTGAATTGTGTTATTAGTTAATTTTAAGTATCTTTGGGTGGCTTCTGATTCCTTTCTAATTTTGGTGTCTGTACCTGTACTTTGACTAATTCTAATGTACTTGCACTGGTCTCATCGCTCATATCCAGGGAAGCTGATAACATATTTCCCATCTCTTACACTCTTGGTTGTAAGGTTGATGCTTTGCTGGTGATGATGCATCAGCTTACACCAAGTTTCATGGAGGTGTATGGTCACTACCAAAGTTTTTTTTAACAATTTTGTTTTCCTTTATTTTAACTCTAAAATTTCTTTATTTTGCTCAAAAAACTTTTTTGTTTATTTAAATTTTCTTTATCTCTCAAAATCTTTTTAGATTCTCTTAAGTGTTTAGCAATTTATTTTTTTTTGTTTAAAATCTGTTGCTTTTAGAACTTTTATTTTCCTTTCTGAGACTCTTTGTGGCTTTCTTTAAAGGATCCTGACAAGGATTTCTTGAAAGGTGCAGCCCTTTGAGTCTAAAAATAGCTTCTGCCAATAGGGTACTTAAGTCTCTTTGGAGGTGCCCTGCTGACATTGACCAAGTCATTGGTATTCCCTAACCTGGACACTACCTTTTTTTCCCCCTTAAATTAGCTCAATATTCCTTATTTTTTAATAAATTGGTGACCCCCCTCCCTCTGAAAACCACAGGAGGTTGATGTCATCACTAATGATGTTTCTATTCTTGGCCCACACTTTTTAATTCTAAATGAAACTTTCCCTCATCCTGCTCTCCATAGTAGCATTCTCATAATAAAAAAGAGGCCCAAGTCACTCACCCTAGGTGTCTTCTAGTGACGGCAGCAGGGCTTCTTTTCTTTCACGGGAGGAGAATGATTCCAGCAGCAACTATTACTGCTGCAGGATGTTTGTTTTCTCTCCATTTTATTTCCCTAGCTACAAAGCATGTGTATTGCAAGTTGTACTACTAGCCCAATTTGGGCTACATTGTGGTTCATGATGTTTCCTGATAGGCTTGGGGGAGGAGAAGGGAGAGAGAGAGAGAGAGAGAAAGACTTGCCATGATGCTGCCTCCCTAGACAGGTATTTGTATCCCTATGGGAGGCCCACCTAGTAACTCGAGGTGAGGTTTAAGTATTAGTGTAGGGGGTTAGGGGCCACTTTCACATTCAACGTGAGACGTACGAACAGAACAGTGGTCTCTTGTGAAGATTTGATGACCTACGGAGTGAGGAAACTCACTCCAAGATGAGATTTGTGCAATGTTCTCTCAACCTAGCTTGATGGACTCTCTACCTGGGTAACAACAAGCTAGGTGGAGAGAACCCAAGCGAACAAGATGGCTGCTAATTGAGATGGATGCCAAGAAGCTCCGCGGAAAATTTCCTTTGTTGCCATTCTTTCCTACAAACAGATGCCGCAGATTAAATGAAAAGCTAGGATAAGGGAAATTGTATCTAGTTCTCCCCTTTCTGGCTCAGCTCAACCTAAAATCCTAGAGTTTTTCGTTGCAACACCAGTTTGGGACCCCGAAGCAATGACCACAGTAGAGAGGGCGTTGGGAGGAGTCCCTCTTTATAGGCTGATGAAATCTCTCTTAGCCCAGGAGCACCGGTAACACCCTCACCTCCAAAGTTGGGAACTTTGGTTTCCAAAATATCTTTGGCTGATATCCATGGGAACCCGACGGCTTCATGTGAGCAACGGGAAACTGCAGGGAGAATGAAGGCTGTGTCCATGTCTGAGACGGTAGCCTTGGTGCAGGTCGTGGAAGGGGCCTTAGGTTCTGTGGGCCAAGGTGAGATCATCTCCGTGCCTGCTGATATGGAGCAAATACCGGTTGCTGAGCTCGATAAGCTCCCTTCTTGGACCGATGGTGAGGCTTAGCAATTCAAAATTGTCTAGGCCAGCGGTGATTACCCTAGATGCATTATGGCATGCTTTGGTAAGTTGGAGACTCTCATTTCTTCTCTTACTTCCGTGGTCTTGGAAACAAACAACACCTTAAAGCAGAACTCACTTAAACTATCAGCTCATGAAGTCAAGATTACTAATATAGAATCTAGAGTGCCAGCTGTTGAAAAAGTACAACAACAGCTAGTACAATCTGATTTAATTTGCTCAATAAAGGTTGAGAATATTGAAAACTCTTTGTGTTTTCTAAATTTCAAGATAATTAATTTTCCTGAACATTTTAGGAACTACTTCTCTCAGATTCTTAAAACTCCAGAAACAGCTATGCCAGTGATAGTAAAGGCTTATCTACTGCTATGCCAGTAATAGTAAAGGCCTATCTACTGCCAAAACCACAGATAGAGCATATAGAAAGACATGATTTAATGGAACACAGTCAAAATGGATTTACCCAAGGGAAGTCTTGCCTAACAAATCTGCTTCATTTTTTTGAAGGGGTTAATAAACATGTGGATAAAGGTGAACCGGGAGACGTAGTGTATTTGGATTTTCAGAAGGCGTTTGACAAAGTCCCTCATGAGAGGCTTCTAAGAAAACTAAAAAGTCATGGGATAGGAGGCGATGTCATTTCGTGGATTATAAACTGGTTAAAAGATAAGAAACAGAAAGTAGGATTAAATGGTCAATTTTCTCAGTGGAAAAGGGTAAACAGTGGAGTGCCTCAGGGATCTGTACTTGGACCGGTGCTTTTCAATATATATATAAATGATCTGGAAAGGAATACGACAAGTGCGGTTATCAAATTTGCGGATGATACAAAATTATTCAGAGTAGTTAAATCACAAGCAGACTGTGATACATTACAGGAGGACCTTGCAAGACTGGAAGTTTGGGCATCAAAATGGCAGATGAAATTTAATGTGGACAAGTGCAAGGTGTTGCATATAGGGAAAAATAACCCTTGCTGTAGTTATACGATGTTAGGTTCCATATTAGGAGCTACCACCCAGAAAAAAGATCTAGGCATCATAGTGGATAATACTTTAAAATCGTCGGCTCAGTGTGCTGCAGCAGTCAAAAAAGCAAACAGAATGTTAGGAATTATTAGGAAGGGAATGGTTAATAAAACGGAAAATGTCATAATGCCTCTATATCGCTTCATGGTGAGACCACACCTTGAATACCATGTACAATTCTGGTCACCGCATCTCAAAAAAGATATAGTTGCGATGGAGAAGGTACAGAGAATGGCAACCAAAATGATAAAGGGGATGGAACAGCTCCCCTATGAGGAAAGGCTGAAGAGGTTAGGGCTGTTCAGCTTGGAGAAGAGACGGCTGTGGGGGGATATGATAGAGGTCTTTAAGATCATGAGAGGTCTTGAATGAGTAGATGTGTCTCGGTTATTTACACTTTTGAATAATAGAAGGACTAAGGGGCATTCCATGAAGTTAGCAAGTAGCACATTTAAGACTAAGCGGAGAAAATTCTTTTACGCACAATAAAGCTCTGAAATTTGTTGCCAGAGGATGTGGTTAGTGCAGTTAGTGTAGCTGGGTTCAAAAAAGGTTTGGGTAGGTTCTTGGAGGAGAAGTCCATTAATGGCTATTAATCTAGTTTACTTAGGGAATAGCCACTGCTATTAATTGCATCAGTAGCATGGGATCTTCTTAGTGTTTGGATAAATTGGATAAAACAGTATCCCCTGTTTTCCTGTTTTATTGTAATTTTTGTTCACTTGTTCTCTCTTCGCCTATTGTTCATGTTGATGTTAATTTTTTACACCATTGTTTCTTGTAAACCGATATGATATGATTGGTATCATGAATGTCGGTATAAAAAAAGCCCTAAATAAATAAATAAATAAATAAATAAATGCCAGGTTCTTGTGGCCTGGTTTAGCCTCTATTGGAAACAGGATGCTGGGCTTGATGGACCCTTGGTCTGACCCAGCATGGCAATTTCTTATGTTCTTATGTTCTTAATTCACCTTCTGGGATCCCGCAGGATCTATCAGATTTTCTTCAGAATTCTCAAGAGCTAGTAATTAGTCAGAGAGGAACATTGCTTGTTAAATTTGCTTTTCCTATGGATAGAGAAAATGTTCTACATGTATTTTTTCATAATCGTTCTAAATTACTATGTGGTCAAAAAATTTGGGTGTACCCTGAATTATTTAGGGTTACCCAAATTCAGAGGAAAATGTTTCTGCAAATAAATTCTGAAGTTGTAATAGTTCTTGAAAGTTTATTAAAAAAATGCCGAATCCCAAGTCAAGTCTGGGTCCAGTCACTGGATCCCAGGCCTAGGACTAGGCCCAGGACCAAATCCTAAGTATTAGTGCAATCCAGGAACTCATACTGGGGGTGGTTTCCTTCTCTGAGGCCCAGACTTAGACCGAAGCCCAGGCCTAAGGCCAAGACCTGTTCCTAATGCCATGGCCAGGCTGAGGCTTGGAACTAAGATTATCCCAAGCCCAGGGCATCATTCTAGGCCCAACACTGTAAGCCCCTGAGACTGAAACCCATTATCAGTGCCCATGCCAAGGCCTAGGCCCAATTCTGTGCCCTTCTGAGTCAGGGTGTCATTGCCAAGGATTGGGTTTAGGACTACGTCCAGGACTCTGGCCTAAAACCAGTAACAATGCCAGGGCTTAGCCAATGTCTTGACTCTTCATCATGGCATGAGGCCAAGGCATAAACCTGGGCCCTGTCCTGGGGCTTGGCCAAGTCTGGGTCCCTTCAACAAGGTCTGAACTTAGACCTAAGACCAGACCTGAGGTTCTAGGCCTGGGCCCAAAGGCCCGAACAATATTGTGTCTCAATTTTAGCTCCCTGACTTGTCCTCAGTCCAGGGCCATTGATCCTTAATCTAGGCCCATGCCCAGGCACTGTGATAGGATACTGCCTCAGGCTAGCCAAGGGTTGGGTCTAGGCCTCAGTCCAAGCCCTGGCTTTTATTATGGTACCTGGCCTATTCCAGAATCCAACATTGTATCTGGCCTATGTGACAGAAAGCTCCTGTGGAGAGGACCAAGCATCAGGCCTAGCCCTAGGTCCTGGCCTGAGTCTTGGTGATAGGACTCAGCCTCAGTTGGACTATGGTGCTGGGCATAAGCCTAAGACTCATGTCTAGGAATGGGCCTCAGTGACTGGTCCAGCCTTGGGAATTTCTGCAGGATGGGACCAAGCCAAATGCTGGTCCTGCTGGAGGCCCAATCTTTTTTAAATACACAGATATTAAAATACACAAAAATGTGTAGGTATTTTTTTCTTTTGCAAATTTTCAGTTAGTTTCATTCATATAAATAAAAAATGGCCTTATTCAATGTGTAATGAATGCACATCCCTATTTCATATCACAATATAATTTACTGACTCTATACCTGTACTCTCAGTATCACTCTTTTACTGAATGAGCAACCTTTGAAACTTGTGTGAAGTCCCTTGAAAACTGAATGTGTCACCACCTATCTATCTTTCCCCTATTTTCTTCTTTTGTTACTGCAAGCTACTACTCTGTTCTTTAAATAAAATAAATGGAAATAAACTGCCCACACTACCCCATTTAATTTCCACAATTAAGCTTGTATGTTCCCTCAATGTGTGTCAATCATGGCTTATTGTACTTTTCTCTAGATGGTTTCAAAATAAATAGATAGTTCATTGTCCCTATAATATGTAATTGAAGGAACACATGTCAACAACAATCAAACTTTCAGACACCCACTTCTTTCAGTGTTAAAGATACTTTTTTCTCTGTTGGCTAGGTTCCATCTGCCTTACTCTATGTGGAACTGAGAGTTCCTGCATGAGAGTTTCTTGTTTTCCTGCTTTGCATTAATTTATTTTTGTTAATCATTTCCCTTTCTGGAGTGTTGTTGTCAGAGCCAATTCAATCTCTGTAAAACTTCCTGGTCCTTTACTTCTACTGGTAATTTTGAGTCCTTTTTAGATCTAATTCCTCAGCTAACTACTTCCACAAATCAGGGTGGAAATCATTATTTGGAGTCTGCTACCAAAGATACTCTCCCTGGACTTTGTTACCAAAAAAATAAAATCTGTGAGAATGTATTGTTTATTTGACTAGAGATTACTTTAGCCTCAATCAGTATCACCATGAATGAGGAATAACCTATGACACCAATATCAGCTAGTGTAGGTAAAGTCTCGTTATATTTTACCAGCTTTTCTTCTTAAATCTATTTTTTTTTATCATACCAATACTCAATTCTAAAACCTGGAAAATTTTGACTGTGATTCAGCTCCTGTTATTAAATTTATCTACTCTGAGTCTTTCTTAGTATACTAATTTTTATAATATTCTGAAATTAAAATCTTATGTTCATATAACTTCCACTCATACTAATTGATTAACAATTGTTACTTCAGAGTTGAAGGGTATTTTTAACTATTTTTTATTTTCCCAGCACAGTCTTACTATAGTACATCTGAATAGAGCAGCTTCAACTGTCATTCTCTGCAACTGTCTAGACTATATTAATCTTGTCATTACCACACCAATGTTACAAACAAATAGTGCTAAAAATGCTCTTTGGTCTTTCTCACACGACACTCTATAACTCTTATTTATTTATTTATTTATTTATTTATTTATTTATTTATTTTAACATTTTTATATACCGATAGCCACTTGCACATCGTACCGGTTTACATAGAACAACAGAGGCAGACTGATAATTTTGAGTCCTTTTTTAGATCTAATTCCTCAGCTAACTACTTCCACAAATCAGGGTGGAAATCATTATTTGGAGTCTGCTACAAAAGATAAATCCTGCTACAGCTGGTTACTAGGGATGTGCAGAGCAAAATTTTATGTTCATATTTTTTATGTCCGAAAGGGGGTCCCACTTGCGGCCAATATGGACATAAAAAAAATCCAATGAGTTGGGTATATGTACATATGTGCAAAAAAAAAATTTAAACCCCCTCACCCTCCTTAATCCCCCCCCCAGACTTACCACAACTCCCTGGTGATCGAGCGAGGAGTGAGGACGTCATTTCTGCAATCCTTGGCGAGAAGCATGTGACGTCGGTGGCACGTCGAGTGACGCGGCGCCACGTGATTCCCGGCGAGTTCGCGCCGGACGGCTCGTTCGGCCCAAAAAGAACTTTTGGCCAGCTTGGGGGGGTCAGGAGGCCCCCCCAAGCTGGCCAAAAGTTCTTTTTGGGCCGAACGAGCCGTCCGGTGCGAACGAGCCGGGAATCACGTGACGCCGGCGTCACTCGACGTGCCGCCGACGTCACATGCTTCTCGCCAAGGATTGCAGAAATGGCGTCCTCACTCCTCGCTCCATCACCAGGGAGTTGTGGTAAGTCGGAGGGGGGGTGATTAAGGAGGGTGAGGGGGTTTATATTTTTATTTTGGCTCAACAATCGCGATTTCCCACATATCGAACATATCTATGTTCGATATGTGGGAAATCCGATCGTTTATGTCGAATCAATTTTTTAAGTAAAAAAAAAATATGAGTTGCGTTTTACTAATGCGGTCAATCCGAATGCACACCCCTACTGGTTACTACACCTCATAATTTTCTATGATATTAAAATGTAATGAAATGCCCAAAACCAACCCCAGAGCAGCTGGTTACATCAAAATCCTGATGTTCCTGTACTAACTTATCACCATGTTATATATTTCACCTTTGCCATAAGGCTGCTAGGTTGACATAGGCTTCAAAACAAGATTGAACCCTGCTATAAGGATAGGTAAAACCAAGACACCAGTATCTTAGCTCATCTGGAATGGAGTCATTCTTAAAAATTATTAGTTTCCCAAAACGTTACTTGGCTTCTACCTTTTTTTTTTTTTTTGGAGGTAGCAGAGACATGCTTAGTTGAATCTAATAATTTGCTCCAATTAATAGTAAAATGCCTTTAAATTCAGAGGTGCCATTGATGTTCTTTTTAAGTTAAATACCATATTTGATCAAGCAGTGGGGCCATGCTTGGGGCTCCCAATCACTGATTTGGTGCCCCCTTGCTTTCATTTTGTTTATTTTATTCATTTTAATTTATTTGTGTTATTCCCAATATGGAGCATGGCTGGGAAATGATGTCAGCCTGATGGCACTAACTAACCCAGCCTCTATTTCATTTTAGTACCAGAACCTATGCCAAGATCCCCGGATGCTTCAACATTGCCTCCCAAGCAGAACCACAGTAGTGGAGGCTTCCCCTCACTGCCACTGCAGTTGAGGAGGAGTGGCAGCAACATTCACACTTTCTATTTACTCCAGCCTCCTCTTGCTGCTGTCCAAGACCTCTTTCTCCTCTGGAGTGCTGCAAGAGAGAGTAAAAACACTCCTGAGGCTCTCTGATCTCTGCATCCTGCAACATAATGCTGCTCCTTCATCTCAGGCACCCCTTAGTGCCTCGGGAACACTGTCTTTAACAGATGAATGCTGCCACACATCCAAAAATCAGCCCCAGAGCCAAATTGAGGCATAAATTCCACCCCAAAAAGCCTCTTCAGACTGCCACAGCCTACATATAAAAACCTGGCCCTTCATTCAATACAACCAACCAGTACCAAGGGGCAACTTCAGAAAAAAGAGATGCCTCCCTCCACTATAGGTAAAGATTTAGGGGTGGATTAAGAACATAAGAACATAAGATATTGTCATACTGGGTCAGACCAAGGGTCCATCAAGCCCAGCATCTTGTTTCCAACAGTGGCCAATCCAGGCCAAAATAACCTGGCAAGTACCCAAAAACTAAGTCTATTCCATGCTACTGTTACTAGTAATAGCAGTGGCTATTTTCTAAGTCAACTTATTTAATAGCAGGTAATGAACTTCTCCTCCAAGAACTTATCCAATCCTTTTTTAAACACAGCTACACTAACTGCACTAACCACATCCTCTGGCAACAAATTCCAGAATTTAATTGTGCGTTGAATGAAAAAGAACTTTCCCCGATTAGTTTTAAATGTGCCACATGCTAACTTCATGGAGTGCCTCCTAGTTCTTCTATTATCCGAAAGAGTAAAAAACCGATTCACATCCACCCATTCTAGACCTCTCATGATTTTAAACACCTCTATCATATCTCCCCTCAGCCGTCTCTTCTCCAAGCTGAAAAGTCCTAACCTCTTTAGTCTTTCCTCATAGGGGAGCTGTTCCATTCCCTTTATCATTTTGGTCGCCCTTCACTGTTCCTTCTCCATTGCAACTATATCATTTTTGAGATGTGTACAGTATTCAAGGTGCGGTCTCACCATGGAGACATTTTCCGTTTTATTCACCTTTCCCTTTCTAATAATTCCCAACATTCTGTTTGCTTTTTTGACTGCCACAGCACACTGAACCGACAATTTCAATGTGTTATCCACTATGACACCTAGATCTCTTTCTTGGGTGGTAGCTCCTGATATGGAACCTAACATTGTGTAACTACAGCAAGGGTTATTTTTCCCTATATGCATCACCTTGCACTTATCCACATTAAATTTCATCTGCCATTTGGAAGCCCAATTTTCCAGTCTGAGAAAGTCTTCCTGCAATTTATCACAATCTGCTTGTGATTTAACTACTCTGAACAATTTTGTATCATCTGCAAATTTGATTTTATAATGTGTGCACTGATTTTATAGTATGCACGTGTTGGCACGCACATGTTATAAAATCCGTGGAACCTGCTCACTTAGACACTGGATTTTATAATCTGCACGTGTATGTGTGGGTGGTGCGCAAGGGGGGGGGGCTTTTGCAATTTCCGCACAGCAACACATTCTGGTCTTTCCCAGTTCCCTACCACCTAGCTAACCTTCCTTCCCCTTCCCCTTCCCCTTCCCCTCTCCTCACCACCCCCTAAACCCTACCTATTCTATTTTTTGTTTGTTTGTTTGTTTTATTACTTACGTCAGAGCCCTACCTGAAGTAAGTTGCGTGTGCCGGAAGCCGAGTCTTCAGGACAGCGATCAATGGCACTTCCCTGGCATGCCCCCTATCCTGCCCCAGCCTCTACAGAAACTGGAAATCAGATTCAACTGTGATGTTATTTCCATACGTTCCCTTCAGCATTTTATCCTTTCAATATATTCTCTGGGTATAGGAATAACTTAATATTATTTATATGCTCTTATGGGAGACTTTCCAAAGAGATGACTATTTTCTGCCTACTCCATGCTTAAATTTTCTCAAGAGGACCCAATCTTCTCTGTTTATAATTGTCCCTTTGATTTACCAATCAAACGTCCTTATTCAACTTTTTAACTTTTGTGATAAAGTTCACTGCCCTATCTTAGAAGCAGACTTGAGTCTTGTTTGATGATGCTAAATTCATTTGTCATCACGGGTATGAAGTTCTTCTACTTTAGGGGGTCATTTATCAAAGTGCTATATGGTGTTTTTGCATGCAAAAAATGCCTTTAACACATGAGAAAACACCATAACGTTTGGTGCGATGCAAATGGGGAGGATATTTCGGCCAATTGGCTCACAGTTTTGCTTAGCTTTAACGGGAATGTTCACTACACCTTTTTCATAAGGTCATGTGATAGGGCTATATTGTGGTTGCAATGTGTTGTGCACATAGGGGCGGATTTTAAAAGGCCTGCGCGCGTAAATCCTTCCATATTTACGCGCACAGGGCCCTCGCGCGCCGGCGCGCCTATTTTGCATAGGCCGCCGGCACGCGTAAAGCCGCGGGACGCGCGTAAGTCCTGGGGCTTTCGAAAAGGGGCGGGAGGGGGCGTGTCCGGGGGCGTTCCCGAAACGATGCAGCGTTTCGGGGGCGTGCTGCAGCGTTTCGTGGTGGGCCCGGGGGGTGTGGCGCCGGCCCGGGGGCATGGTCGAGGCCTCAGACCAGCCCCCGGGACCGGAGAACGGAGCGGGGCTGCCGGCTGACGCGCCGACAAAGGTAAGGGGGGGTTTAGATAGGGCCGGGGGGGGTGGGGGGAGGGTGAAGGAAAGTTCCCTCCGAGGCCGCTCCAAAATCGGAGCAGCCTCGGAGGGAATGGAGGCAAGCTGCGTGGCTCGGCGCGCGCAGGCTGCCGATTTTGCGCAGCCTTGCGTGTGCCAACCCCGGATTTTATAAGATACGCGCGGCTACGCGCATATCTTATAAAATCCAGCTTACTTTTGTTTGCGCCCGCTGCGCGAACAAAAGTACTCGCTCGTGTATCTTTTGAAGATCTACCTCTCACTGTTTTAAGCTCTGGGAGGGGGAGGGGGGAGAGAGAGAGAGAGAGAGAGAGAGAGAGAACACCTAGCCATAATGCCCTCACACTAGATCAAATTTATATCTCTATGGAAAGCCCACCTGGTAACTTGAGGTGAGGTTTAGGTATTAGTGTAGGGGTTAGGGGCCACTTTGACATTCAAAGTGAGATGTACGAACAGCACAGTGCTCTCTTGTGAAGATTTGATGACCTTCGGAGTAAGGAAAGTCACCCAAAGATGAGATTTGTGCAATGTTCTCTCAACCTAGCTTGATGGATTCTCTACCTGGGTAACAGTGAAATCATGCTTGACAGTTATTGCTTCTTGCTATAATTTAACTGGCATAATACATTGCACCATCACTTGGTAATCAAGAGGTTCTTGAATTCTGTAGTACCACATACTTTGTTTATATACTGCATGAGTTCTCTGTCCTCATAGTTTCTTTGGATTTTTGGGCCATTGTGATATATCAGGTAGGGGTGTGCATTCGTTTGCAACGTATTGGCAATCCGCAACATATATGCCATATTCATTGTATTCGTGGGGGTCACGAAATGTATGGCAAACCCCCACGAATACAACTTATCACTAACGAATAACCCCCCCGCCCCCCCCAAGACTTGCCAAATGTCCCTGGTGGTCCAGCGGGGGTCCTGGAGCGATCTTCTGCACTTGGGCTGTAAGCTGCTGGTATTCAAAATGGCGCCAATAGCCTTTGCCCTTACTATGTCACAGGAGCTACCGGTGCCATTGTTCGGCCCATTTCACATGGTAGGATCTTAAGATGGCACCGGCCGTCCATTGCTCCTACCATGTGACAGGGGCCGACCAATGAGTGTGAATTTTGCTTAATTAATCAAGTCATCTCTTACTCTAGATGTTTCAATTTATCCCAATAAAATAAAACAGCAAAAGGCACCACTCTTGTCAAATATTTATAGAGGCTCCAAAACAATAATATATATTACTTTCACAAAACTTAAATAGTAACAAGATAGTATGTATATATATCTCTTGTTAAATATTTATAGAGTTTCAAAACAATGATATATACTTATTTCACAAAATTTCAAGTGACAATATAGTATATTTATCTATATATCCCATCAGAAAAATTCAAATATCTTAAACAATAATATATATTTTTTTACAAAACTTCAATAGTAACAATATAGTATATATATGTTGCGTCAGAAAAGTTCATATATTGTCCATAAAGACTGAGTACACACAGTTTGTGGATTAATCTTGATGGTACCCGACAGCGGCCGGTGTTTCGCTGCAACTGTGCAGCTTCTTCAGGGGTTAGTGAACCTTTAGAACAAGACACTGAAAAAATATATATAATAATAAATGATACTATAGGCGGGTAATCATAACAATTTTCAATATAATTAATCAAAAGTCTAGAGGAGCTAACCTCCTTATTTTAGATAATAATAATACTACTAAATAAACTAAATAAACAAGCGGGTAAACATAAGAATTCTCAATGTAATTAATCAAAAGTCTAGAGGAGCCCACCTCCTTATTTTGGACTGTAACATGGCCAAAGTACGACTCTGTCCAGGATGGCTGACCAGGTGGAAATCGTGCGCCCACTTCAACAGTTTCTTCCTTTGATTTCTAGCCACAACCGTCTTCCCAGTGGGTACAACATGAGTGGCTGCAAGAACCACTTTCCCGGGATCAATAATGTGATGGGGTTCATCAGGCACATTCTGAGGGGAGAAGGATCATGACAGAGCATCAGCCCCAGTGTTCTTCTCTCCCGGACGGTATTTCAAAAGGAAATTGAATCTGTTAAAGAACAGTGACCATCCTCCTTGATGGTGATTGAGTCATTGTGCATGTCTGAGGTACTCCAAGTACTTGTGATTGGTGTACACTACTATCTGATGTTGTGCACCTTCCAGCCAAAGACGCCACTCCTCAAAGGCCAGCTTAATTGCGAGTAACTCTTTGTCTCCAATTCCGTAATTTATTTCGGCAGGCGAGAACCACCTTGAGAAGAAGGATCAGGGATGGAGCACATTGGATTCGCTGTACTGACTCAAAACTGCTCCCACACTGACGTCCGATGCGTCAACCTCGACGATGAATGGGCGATACAGGTCTGGATGACTGAGGCACAGTTTCTTTTGAAAAGCCTCTTTGAGAGACAGGAAGGCCGATATTGCTTCAGGAGACCAGTTGGAAGGGTTGCCTCCCTTTCTGGTCATTGCAGTGAGAGGGACCGTCAATGATGAATAGTTCCTGATAAAGGAACGGTAGTAGTTATTGAAGCCCAATAAATGGTGCAGTGTTTTCAGGCCTGTAGGTTTGGGCCAATCTAGCATGCTTTATAATTTCTTGGGGTCCATCTGAAACCCGTTTCTTCAAACAATGTATCCAGGAAGGGTAGAGACTCCTTGTGGAGCCCACATTTCGGCAGACATGGCCTTAGTCTCAGCTACAGAAAGAGGGTAAACTCTTCCTTTTGGAGGCTCCGTATTGGGTTTCAGGTTTATAGCACAGTCAAAAACTCTGTGAGGTGGAAGTACATCTGCTGCTTGTTTAGAGAAGACATCCTGGAAGGAGGCATATTGTGGAGGTAAACCTGGTAAAAATGGTGTAGTAGGAATGCATATTAGTGGTGAGACTTCCGTGAGACACTGGCCATGACAGCCAGGTCCCCACCAGGATAATTCCAGTGTTGCCCAGTTAAATTGTGGCATATGATCTTGAAGCCAAGGCAGTCCAAGTACCACCGGATGCATGGCCTTTTCCAATACGAGAAATGAGATAGATTCAGAATGTAAAGCTCCGGTGCGCAGGCCAATGGCCTGGGTTGTCAATGAAACTTCTCCAGGAAGTGGTTCTCCATGAATAGTGGACAATAGCAATGGCTTAGCTATTGGTGTGATAGGAATCCATAGATGTTCAACTAAGCGCTTCAAGATAAAATTACCTCCGGCTCCAGAGTCAATGAGAGTGAGAGTCTGAAATTCAAGACCTCCGCAGAGCAGAGATACTGGTAAGGATAATGGAGGAGTAGGAGAGGTGAGGGTCAGGAGAAGTCATCCTGCAGATCCTAGGCCCATCAGTTTCCCGGACAGATGGGACAGGTTTGGATGGTGTGGTCCGATTGGCCACAGTACATGCATAACCCCATGCGTTTGCAAAAACATCTCTCCTTGGAAGTTAAATGGCTTCGTCCTAGTTGCATAGGCTCTTCCTATTCTAAGGGAGCAGATGGCAGGCTGGAGGCAATAGGCACAGGTTTAGGACGGTTAGCCCCCACAGTAGATTTCCATGGACTCAGCCTCCTGAGTTCAGTCTTGGATACGGCGGTCAATTCTCCCAGCCAGTTCCATCAGGGACTCAAGGGTATCAGGCAAATCACGAGCCACTAATTCATCCTTTAAGCGAGAGTTGAGGCCCTCCATAAATATAGCACATAGACATCCAGTGTCCCAATGTAGTTTGGATGCTAAAGTCTTGAATTTGATCACAAAGTCTGTGAGTGACTTATTACCTTGCTGGAGATTGAGCATAGCAGATCCAGCAACAGTCTGGTGAGCCGGGTCATCAAAGACAGACTTTAAAAGTTTTAGAAATTCTGGTAGGTCATTCAGGATAGGATCTTCACCTTCCCATAACAGTGAAGCCCAAGCCAAGGCTCATCCCTCTAGAAAAGATAGGATGTAGGTGGTCTTGGAAGATTCTGTGGGAAAGAGGGTAGGCTGTAATGCAAAATGCATGCTGCATTGATTAACAAACCCTCTACACATCTTGGCTTCACCCGTAAAGTGGGTAGGTGTGGATAAGGGTACAGTGGACTTGAGGGTCACCACTGGAGACAGCAATTCTTTCACAGGTGTTGCTGAATAATTCAGTTGAGCATGCAACTAACTGAAGGCAGTAGCTAGGCTCTCCCAAGAATTTTGTTGTTCCTTCATCCACTGGGCTAGGCCAGGAATGGCCTGCAAGGCCGCGAGCTGAGCCGAGTCCATGGAGTTAGCAATCTGTTGTGTTTGTGGCATTGTGTGGACCCTTAGTCGCAGTGGAGATGACTCCTCCCATGGGGATGGGCCCAGTGGGGAACCACAGCAATAGGCTAAATGCAGAGAGCGGACACTTGTGGTGGAAAGCTTTATTGTACTGCTGTAGATAGATGGTATGAGGCAGGAAGGAAAGGCACTGGAGTCTGGCAAGGTGCCGATACATTCTGACAGTCTCAGATGTAGAAGCCTCACCCAGATGTTCAAGGTAGATAGGAACCTGCGGTGCGGGATAAGCCGAGCCTGGTGGGTGGAGTTGAAGAACTGGATCATAAAGGTACTCACTGGAGTGTAGTGCAAGCATCTTCCTGGCAATGAAGATGGTGGGACCAAAGGTCTGTGGTGCAGGATACACTGGACTGGTAGGCCCTCAAGGAGCGAGTACCTGATAGTATAGAAGATCCTGAAATAAAGAGAGAGACCCCAGAGGAGTGGTTGTCAAGTTAGTAGAAACCTCGAAGTGTAGTTGGAAGTGAGAGGCCCCCGAGGAGAGGGTGCCTAGAGCTTCATCAGGAGCGAGATTCCCTGGAGGGTAACGAGGCGTCTAAGTGAGCAGCTTAGAATGGTCAGAATAGCTAAATCGAACTCCATGCTACCTCAATGTAGGTAGCGTATCAGAGGCTTAAATACCCAGAGGTATTTTCGTCATGCGGTGGGGACGCCCCCAAGGTTCCCGCCATGACGTGTATATAGGCATAGGTAACGTGCGCGTGTGCCCTTAGGAAGCCACAGGAAGGAGCATAGCGGACTGGGACACCCATGCTGAGTTGGAGACACCAAGGGTTTCAGCATTCGGCACCGGAGGCATCCATCTTGCCCAAGGAGGAGGAAAAGGGTAGAAAAGAGGTAAGGCAGAGCGGTCGCAGCCATCTGCAACCGACAGACGCAACATTTCTAATATCAGGTCTGAAATTTCTTTATTCCATCTGGGCCAGGTGATTTGATATTCTTTAGTTTGTCATTATGCCCTAATACATCCCCCAGGTACACTACGATTTGATTCAGCTCTGTTGAATCATCACCTTTGAATAACATTTTCAGTATGGGTATCTCTCTTACATCTTCCTCAGTGAAGACAGAAACAAAGAATTATTTTGGTCTCTATGCTATGGCTTTGTCCTTAGTGCCTCTTTTACCTCTTGACAATCTAATTGTCCAACTGACTCGCTCACAGACTTTCTACTTTGAATATACTTGAAAAAGTGTTTATTATGAGTTTTTGCTTCCATGGTGAGCTTCTTTTCACATTTTCTAATTCCATTCCTTATCAATGCTCTGTTTCTAACCTGCCAATGTTTCTGTTGTTTCCTGTTATTATTCAGATCCCTTTTCCATTTCTTGAAAGATGTTCTTTTAACTATTATAGACTCTCTCACCTCATCTTTTAACTAAACCAGTAGTTATTTAGTCTTCTTTACACCTTTTCTAATGTGTGAAATACATCTGGTCTGGGCTTGCAAAATGCTATTTTTAAACAATCTCAATAACTGATGTAAACTCTTAACCTTTGCAGCTGCTCCTTTCAGTTTTTTCCTAAACATTTTCCTCATTTTATCATAGTTATCTTTTTGAAAGTTAAATGCATTAGATTTCTTTACTGTTCTCCTTCCAGTTATTATGTCAAATTTGGTCATGTTATGATCACTATTGCCAAGTAGCCCCAACACTGTTTCCTCTCACACCAAATCCTGTGCTCCACTAAGGAACAGGTCTAAAATTGCTTCCCCTCTTGTTGGTTCTTATACCAACTGCTCCATGAAGCAGTCATTTATTTCACCTAGGAACTTTTCCTCTCTAGCGTGTCCTATTTTGACATTCACTCAATCAGTCCTGGAGTAATTGAAATCACCCATTATTACTGTGCTGCTGATTTTGTTAGCTCCATAATTTCTTTTAGCATTTCAATGTTTGTTTATTCGTTCTGGCCAGGAGGACAGTATTACACCCCTACTGCTATTTTATTTCCTTTATCACCTGGAATTTCTATCTTTAATGATTCAACATTGTATTTTCTTTCCTGCAGAAATTTTATCCTGTTTGACTCAATACCCCTTCTAATATATAGTGCCACCCTTCCACCAACTTGATCCATTCTATCATTTCAATATGGTTGGAACTATGTCATCATAGTTGTCCATTGGTTATCCCCCTTACAACAGATCTCTATGAAGCCAGTTATATCTACTTCTGCATCCAGTTCTATGCACTTTAACTCTTCCATCATATTTTTTAGTCTTCTCTCATTTGCATTCAGACTTTTCAAGTATGTTTTAAGATTTTATTAACAAGCAGCTTATCGGCTGACAGGGGAAATTTGAAAGCTTTCTGCTCTGTCTGCTCTTTACCTAGAGGCACCTTATCCATTTTAGCATTTATTGCAACCTCTCTACTGGGATGCCCTAATTTCCCTGTTCTCTTAGTATCCTTCAAAGATGCATCATTATGAATCATGCGCTTCCTATTGACTACTGAATTTCCCCCATCATCCAGTTTAAAAGCTTCACTTTTTATAGGTTACTGCCAGGTTTCACTCTGGTTAAGGTGGAGATCATTCTTCCAGAAAAGCCCCCCCCCTTCCCCAAAATGAAACACCCCCCCCCCCCTTCCTCTTCTCTGAATCATCATCTCATCCACATATTGAGACTCTGGAGCTCTGCTTGCCTCTGGGTTCCTGTACGTGGAACAGGGAACATTTCTGAGAATGCTACGCAGGAGGTTCTGAATTTCAACTTTCTACCTAAAATCCTAAATTTAGCTTCCAGAACTTCTCTCCTGCTCTTTTCTATGTCAGAGTATCCACATGTACCAAGAGAGCCAGCTCCTCCCCAGCACTATCTAAAATCCTATCTATGTGATTCATGTGGCCGCCACCTTCTCATCAGGTAGGCACATTACCATGCAAACCTCCACCCAGCTATACTCCCTCCTAATATTCAAATCACCAAATTCAACAGCTGTCCTAACCCTTCTCGCCTGGGCATGTGCTCCTGGATACATATCTTCAGTACGAGAGGATACTACACCACCTTGAGGGCAGGTCCTAGCTACAAAATTGCTTCCTTCCTCACCAGAGTGATGTTCTCCTTCCAGCTGAACTTTCTCCTCCAATGCAGCACAGGAGTTGCCAGATTGGAGGTGAGACTGCTCTACTCTGTCCCTGAATGCCTCCTTTCTATATCTCTCTGCCTCCCTTAGCTCCACTAGGTCTGCCACCCCAGCCTCCAGAGAACAAACTCATTATCTGAGGGCTAGAGTTGTTTGCATGTAGTGCACACTTGCAACCTCTCACCAGGTGGAAGATAACCATACATGTGGCACGCAGTACAAAAAACTGGAATGTTTCCCGCTTGTTCTTGCACTGCTATTGCCATCTTAATTTTATTAATTTGTTATTGAGCTAACATTTCTAAGGGAGTACGGATGTAAAGCAAATCTAAAGTACCTTTAATTTATTGGTTTATTTTATTTGTGTCTTATAGGACGTGCATTTGTTTTTTGATGAATTAGGAAATCGTACAATATTTCCTAATTCATCACGTATTGGTAAAACTGATAAATGATCACATTTTCCTTGAATTTTTGGGAAAAAAATTGTTTTTCGGTTTAGCATGCACTAACAGTGCGTGCTAGCTCCTGTTAGTGCTCGCTAAACATAAGAACATAAGAACATAAGAAATTGCCATGCTGGGTCAGACCAAAGGTCCATCAAGCCCAGCATCCTGTTTCCAACAGAGGCCAAACCAGGCCACAAGAACCTGGCAATTACCCAAACACTAAGAAGATCCCAAACTACTGATGCAATTAATAGCAGTGGCTATTCCCTGTCAACTTGATTAATAGCTGTTAATGGACTTCTCCTCTAATAACTTATCCAAACCTTTTTTGAACCCAGTGTTATGGTCCTGGGCCGTGCCCCGGTCCCTCCACTTACCTCGGGGCCGGCCTGGGCCGCTGGAACTGCTCTTCGGCCATCTAGGCCTGACCTGGCTCCTGCCGCGGCGTTCCCTCCTCGAGGAAGACGCCGCCGATCCTCTGTGGCTGGCCCTGCCTCCTAGGTGCGCACGCATGCAGTGGCTCCGGGTTTAAAGGGGCCAGTGTGGGAAAACTAAGCACAGCCCCGGGATTGACTCAGACGCTGCAGGGTTATTTAAACCCTGCAGCCGGCTCTAGCCTTGCCTTGCAACAAGGTTCACTCGGCTTAAAGGTTCTAGTTGCTGTTCCGGATCGCTGATCTTGTCTTCGGTTTCTGACTTCTGGTTCCTGACTCCGGTTTCCGTCCCTGGACTCCGTCTCTGCTTCCTCCCTTAGATTTGTCTTCAGCTTCTGACTCCTGGCTTCCGACCTTGGCTTGTCCACTGACATCTGGCTTCTCGTCATCCACAGGTATCTGGTTCTTCACCCTCCAGGGGGCCTCGCCTAAGTCCCAGCGGCTCGGGTCCTCACGAGCTCCTCCCTGGGGGACCGCGGGCCTCCAAGGGTGAAGTCTTCATCTAACCCCTGGTGCCGGCTGCTCTCCTCTGGTCCTCGGTCACAGAGGACCTCGCCTAAGTCCCAGCGGATCGGGTCTTCACAGGCTCCTCTCGGGGGGACCGCAGGCTTCCAAGGGTGAAGTCTTTGAGGGTTCCTCTTCAGCGCTGCCTCCCGGCTGCAAAGTCCACTGTGGGCTCCCACAGTGCATCACCATCTGTCCCAGCTGACTCAAGGGTCCACGTTCCTAACAGATTGCAAGGCCAGGGACCCAGCGGATGCTACGGGCCTGAAAGCCATTCCTGGTATTGCACAGCGGTTGCAAGAACAACAAATATGCATTGACTCCCTGATGACGACCGTGCAGAGATTAGCCAATTGGATAGATGGAGCCGCCGCAGTCAGCCCCCCAGTACCTGTGGCCGATATTTGATTGGCCACGCCCACACAACTGCCAGCGCCCTCACGGTACTCTGGGAATGCCGAGTTATGTCGAGGATTTCTAAATCAATGTTTCATCCGGTTCAACCTACTGCCAGCCCAGTTTCCCACGGATCAGATAAAAACCATCTACATTATTACCTTGTTGGACGGGAAACTTCTGGCATGGGCCTCCTCACTATGGGAGCGTCAGGACTCCCATCTGGCTAACCTGGAGCAATTTGTCGCAGCCTTCCGGCAGATCTTCGATGAGCCTTCCCGCAGGCCTACTGCCACGTCAGAGTTACTTCAGCTAAGCCAGGGCAACCGGCCCCTGTCCGAGTATGCAGTGGAATTCCAGACACTAACAGCTGAGCTGAACTGGGGAAATGACAGCTTTCACGGCATATTCCTGGAGGGTCTCTCCCCAAGACTCCAAGATGAGCTGGCAGCCAGGGACCTCCCGGATGACCTGAACACCCTCATTGACCTGGTGGGTCACGTGGACCGCCGTGTCCAACGCCGGTTCTGGGAGGGGAGGCCTGCTCAGAGACTCGAGAACTCTGGAACCCCATTTTTCCGACCTGTACCCTCTCCTGCATCTCCAAGAAATCAAGACACATAACCCATGCAGTTGGGCCGGGGCCTGATCTCTCAGGAAGAGAGAAGAAGATGTTATGTCTAGGGCCTGTGCCTATATTGTGGTGGCAAGGGCCACTTCCTGGCTCAGTGTGGTGAGCGGCCAGCAAATGCCAGGACCCAGGCATAGTCAGGGAGCTAACCCTAGGTAACACCTCTTCTGCCTCCCCATATACTTTTCCAGTGACAATCCTCCTCCCCGGAGGGAACTTCGATACACTACCCTTGATTGACTCCAGAGCCAGAGGGAACTTTGGGATTTAGTCCAGCTACAGATCGGGGTCCAACCTCAAAAGCCTCCCATCCGAGTGTCTTCCATTCACGGGACCCCCCTTCCAGGGACTATTTCTACTTGTACCAAGCCCCTAACACTTTGCACGGGTCTCCTGCATGTGGAGGAGATCTCATTCTTCATATTGGAAAAGTCCATGCACCCGGTCATCTTGGGTCTACCCTGGCTTTGGAAGCACTCCCCAGTTATCCATTGGGATACTCTCCAGATTGCATCCTGGGGCTCATCTTGCTTTGACACCTGCCTGACTGCTGTCCCTCGACCCTCGATACCTCTCCTGACCATCCCCCTGGCCCTGCCACTACAATATCAAGACTACATGGATGTCTTTTCGAAAGAAAAGATTGAGCCCCTTCCAGAGCACCGACCCTTTGACTGTGCCATCAACCTGATCCCGGGTACCACGCCCCCATGAGGACGGGTATATCCCTTGTCGTTCCCAGAGACTCGGGCCATGTCCATGTATATCCAGGAGAACTTGGACAGAGGGTTCATTTGACCATCTAACTCCCCGGCCTGAGCCGGGTTCTTCTTTGATGCAAAGAAGGATGGGTCTCTCTCCGGCCCTGTATAGATTATCGTGGTCGATACCCACTACCATTGATTCCGGAGCTACTGGATAGACTACAAGGAGCCAAGGTGTTCATGAAGTTGGACCTCCATGGGGCGTACAACCTGGTGAGGATACGACCAGGCGACGAGTGGAAGACCGCGTTTAATATGAGGGACGGTCACTATAAATACCTGTTGATGCCCTTCGGCCTCTGCAACGCTCCAGCGGTTTTCCAGAATCTCATGAATGAGGTATTGAGGGATATGTTGCATACCTCGGTCATCGTTTACCTGGACGACGTGCTGATATACTCGAAGGACCTGGACACGCACCGCAGAGATGTCCACAAGGTGCTACAGAAGTTTTGGGATAACCGGAGTTTTGCCAAAATGGAGAAGTGTTAATTTGAGCAAGAGTGCCTACCCTTTCTCGTGTACATTGTGTGCTGCACGAGTTTCCACATGGACCCTGAGAAGGTAACAGCCATCAAGGATTGGCCTCAACCTGTGGGGGTCAAAGCGCTTCAATGCTTCCTTGGCTTCACAAATTTCTACTGACAATTTATACCCCACTATTCCAAGTTGGTGGCCCCGCTCATGGCCCTCACCAAGAAGAGGGCCAACGCTAGAAATTGGCCTGCAGCTGCGCTACGAGCTTCCAAGAACTGAATACAGCCTTCCTTCAGGACACTTGTCTCCATCATCCGGATCCCCAACGTCAGTTCATTGTGGAAGTTTACGCCTTCGACATGGCGATCAGAGCCTTCCTGAGTCAAATATCCGGCAACGGTAGATCCCTGCCGTGTTCTTACTTTTCCCGGAAGTTTTCACCTGCAGAAAAAAACTATGGCATAGGAGACAAGGAACTTCTGGCCATCAAATTAGCCTTCGAGGAATGGCACCAGTGGTTGGAGGGAGCCCAGCACCCAGTGATCGTCTATATGGATCACAAGAATCTGGAATGCTTATGTCGTGTCCAGCGCCTCAACCCACAACAGGCTCGGTGGTCCCTCTTTTTTAGCCATTTCAACTTTTTTCTCCGCTACAGGCCTGCATCCAAGAACATACGGGCGGATGCCCTCTCCCATACGGCAGAGACGGAAGATACCCCTAATCCGCCTCAATACATACTCGACCCGGCTAAGGTGCTTCTCGCGGCGTCTGACGTGGTCCCTATGTGGAAGACGGTTGTACTGGTTTGCCTTCGGAAGAAAGTACTCTCTAGGCTCATGACTCCCTGACCACCGGTCACCCAGGAGTAGCAAGAACCCACAAATTACTCTCCAGGTACTACTGGTGGCCCAGCTTAAGAAGGATGTTCAGCTTTATGTCAGCTCCTACCCGACCTGTGCTCAACAGAAGGTTCCTACCAGCTGCCCCTGGGGTCTTCTTCAGCCGCTACCTATCCCCACCAAACCGTGGACCCACTTGTCCATGGACTTCATTGTGGATCTACCCTCTTCAGAAGGGAAAACGGTGATCTGGGTTACGATTGACATGTTCTTCAAGAAGGCCCACTTCGTCCCTCTCGCTAAGTTGCCCTCAGCACCTGAACTCGCGAACCTGTTTACTCACCACATCTTTTGCCTTCACGGGCTTCCCCGGCAGATCACCTCAGATTGGAGCTCACAATTCATGACGAAATATTGGAGGGTGCTTTGTAAAAAAAAGCTAGATTTTACGACAGCCTTCCACTCTCAAGCTAACGGCCAAGTGGAGCGCATGAACCGGACATTGAAAACCTTCCTCCGGTCCTTCATGGGAAATTTACAGAATGATTGGGTGGCCCTGCTCCCATGGGCAGAGTTCTCGTACAATTACCGCAAACACTCTGCCACCAGTAATTCTCCCTTCTATATGGTGTATGGGAAATGACTTCAACCTCCCTTGCTCTTGCCATTGACAGTGTCATCTCCAGCCGTCCAACTCACGGCCCAACAGTTACGTTCTCTCTGGCACTCTACCCGGCAGAAGCTTCAATGCACAGCAGTTATCACTAAGAAGTTTGCAGACCATCTACGATGTCCAGCCCCATCTTTTCTCCCCAGGGAGAAAGTTTGGTTGAGCATGAAATATCTTCACTTGCAGCTCCCCTCCATGTGCCTAGCCCCAAAGTATGTCGGCCCGTTCTCCATCATGGAAAGGGTGGGGGCAGTTTCTTACCGCCTCCGCCTCCCGCCTACGCTCCGGGTCCACAACGTCTTTCATATTTCCCTGCTGAAGCCGTTGGTTCTGTCCATCTTCCATAGGAAGACCCCCACACCAGCCACACCTGAGGCACACAAGGATACTGTCTACCAAGTCAACGAGGTCCTAGATGTGCAATTCCACCACAGACGTTGGAAGTACCTCCTCTCTTGGCAGGGTTACGGTCCTGAAGAGAATTCCTGGGAGCCAGCGTCCAACATATTGCACAAGGGCCTCCTCCATCAGTTCCATATGGATCATCCTGCTAAACCTAGACCCCTGGGAAGGGGGCATAGGAGAGAGGGTACTGTTACGGTCCTGGGCCATGCCCCGGTCCCTCCACTTACGTCGGGGCCGCTGGAACTGCTCTTCGGCCATCTAGGCCCGACCTGGCTCCTGCTGCGGCATTCCCTCCTCGAGGGAGATGCCGCCGATCCTCCATGGCTGGCCCCGCCCCCTAGGTGCACGCACGCGCAGGGGTTCTGGGTTTAAAGGAGCCAGTGCAGGAAAACTAAGCACAGCCCCGGGAGTGACATCAGACGCTGCAGGGTTATTTAAACCCTACAGCCAGCTCTAGCCTTGCCTTGCCTTGCAACAAGGTTCACTGGGCTTAAGAGTTGCTGTTCCGGATCGCTGATCTTGTCTTCGGTTTCTAACTTCTGATTCCTGACTCCAGCTTCCTTACCTGGACTCCATCTCTGCTTTCTCCCTTGGATTTGTCTTCGGCTTTTGACTCCTGGCTTCTGACCTTGGCTCGTCCACTGACTTCTGGCTTCTCGTCATCCACAGGTATCTGGTTCTTTGCCCTGCAGAGGGCCTCGCCTAAGTCCCAGCAGCTCAGGTCCTCACGGGCTCCTCCCGGAGGGACCGTGGGCTTCCACGGGTGAAGTCTTCATCTACCCCCTGGTGCCGGCTGCTCTCCTTTGGTCCTCAGTCGCAGAGGACCTCGCCTAAGTCCCAGCAGCTCAGGTCCTCACGGGCTCCTCTTGGGGGGACTGCGGGCTTCCAAGGATGAAGCCTTCGAGGGTTCCTCTTCAGCGCTACCTTCCGGCTGCGACGTCCACTGTGGGCTCCCACGGTGCATCGACAACCGTCCCAGTCGACTCAAGGGTCCACGTTCCTAACACCCAGCTACACTAACTGCACTAACCACATCCTCTGGCCACAAATTCCAGAGCTTTATTGTGCATTGAGTGAAAAAGAATTTTCTCTGATTAGTCATAAATGTGCTACTTGCTAACTTCATGGAATGCCCCTAGTCCTCCTATTATTTGAAAGTGTAAATAACCGATTCACATCTACTCGTTCAAGACCTCTTATGATCTTAAAGACCTCTATCATATCCCCCTCAGCCGTCTGTTTTCTGCTGAATAGCCCTAACCTCTTCAGCCTTTCCTCATAGGGGAGCTGTTCCATCCCCTTTATCATTTTGGTTGCCCTTCTCTGTACCTTCTCCATCGCAACTATATCTTTTTTTAGATGCAGCGAACAGAATTGTACACAGTATTCAAGGTGCTGTCTCACCATGGAGCGATATAGAGGCATTATAACATTTTCCATTTTATTAACCATTCCCTTCCTAATAATTCCTAACATTCTGTTTGCTTTTTTTGACTGCTGCAGCACACAGAGCTGACAATTTTAATGTATTATCCACTATAATGCCTAGATCTTTTTCCTGGGTGGTAACTCTTAATATGGAACCTAACATCGTGTAACTATAGCAAGGGTTATTTTTCCCTATATGCAACACCTTGCACTTGTCCACATTAAATTTCATCTGCCATTTGGATGCCCAATCTTCCAGTCTTGCAATGTCTTCCTGTAATATATCACCATCCGCTTGTGATTTAACTACTCTAAATAATTTTGTCTGCAAATTTGATAACCTCACTCATCATATTCCTTTCCAGATCATATATATATATATATATATATATATATATATATATATTGAAAAGCACCAGTCCAAGTACAGATCTCTGAGGCACTCCACTGTTTACCCTTTTCCACTGAAAAAATTGACCATTTAATCCTACTCTCTGTTTCCTGTCTTTTAACCAATTTGTAATCCATGAAAGGACATCGCCTCCTATCCACAAAATGATTCGCCACAAAAAAAAAATACCAAACCTCGGGAGATATGAAATTTCCTGCGGTTTTACGAAAACAAAAGCAGACACGATCGCTGGCATGATGCACATCTCTAGTGTCTTATAATGGCCCTCAATACACTGCAATTAATCTACTTATATCTACCTAGTGTTGCAATGGGTGTGGGTCTATGGAAGCTGGGGCTGTGGAAACTGAAGTCTGGATTCACTCATGGCGACCTCACTTCATTTGGCTCTGTAATGAGAAAGTCTGTCTCATCATCTTGAACTTCAAGTTTCTTATCTGCTGATAAGCAAGAGAACAGAACACATCTGCTAGAAAATTTTGACTGCCAGGCTTATAACATATTTCAAAAATTAGCTTGGCAAGTTGTGCTATCCATCTCTGCTCAACAGCTTTAATGTTTGCTATTTCAAGAATTCTCAGTAAGTTATGCTAAGTGTGTACCATGAATTTTTTAGACTACACCTACAATAAACCTACAATAAACTCTATAGTAAATACAATATCTTGAAACTCTGTAATTGTTCTAATATAGTACCTTTATAAAGTTGGGCAATTTGCTGAATTACTTTTGTTATCTCTTAGCCCTTTTTTTTTAGCATTTTTTTTGAAATTATAATTTAAATTGTTTACATTTGACTAACTACCATAGTCTTAGTCTTCACTGCAAATTCATATGAACAGACATCTGAAAAATAGCTCTTAACTATAAATTAATCAGACATGGAGACCCAGCTCGGTTCGTGTTTCAGAAAACTTCCTGCGTCAGAGGAGAACTTTTTTTAAATCAGCATTTTAAAGAATATCATCAATAATTGAAAAAATAGGTCTCTCAGGATGCAAAATATCCATATTGTCCTCTCCTCCATGCACCCTTTCTTATGCTTAAGCACATAAAATGCTTAGACATCAATATATCTCTATCAGCAGGAAGAGGTATAGTATTGGAAGTGAAATTATTCTAAGCACAAAAGAGAGGGATCTGGTGGTGTTTATATCTAATGAACCTAAGATAGCCAAACAGGTGGATAAATAATTGCAAAAGCCAGAAAGATGATTGCATAGGGAAAGGAATGGTCAGCAGAGGTCTTTAAGATCATGAGAGGTCTTGAAGGAGTAGATGTGAATCGGTTATTTACACTTCGGATAATAAAAGGACTAGGGGGCATTCCGTGAAGTTAGCAAGTAGCACATTTAAGACTAATCGGAGAAAATTCTTTTTCACCCAGTGCACAAATAAGCTCTGGAATCCACTTCGGTCCAAGAGTCCACGCCCACAACACAGTGGAGATAGTGTAAGCAAAAATGTTATTCAAATTCAAGAAAGCAAGAGATAAATCAGAGTAGAGAGTCCATCAAGCTAGGTTGAGAGAACATTGCACAAATCTCATCTTTGTGTGAGTTTCCTCACTCCGAAGGTCTAAATTAAATAATTATTTTAAAACTGTTTTTATACTATCATTAGTTCTCTAGAATGATATGTATGTAAGAAAACTTGAGGTTTAATATAATAAGTGTTATAATTGGTTCTGTTATTGCCTAGAATTTCTATCCATTGACATTTTGATGTTCAGTGATTTTATATTCCACCAGCATATAGGCTTCTGGTGGTTCTGGATATATCCATTGTTGTACTGATATTTCTTTGCTGGTGGACAGGGACATATTAAGTACAGATACTAGTTAACAAGTTAACAAGTTAACACTAGTTAACAAGAAACTGGAGGGGAATGGAGTAGATGTAACTCCATTTACAGTAGAAAATGTATGGGAAGAGCTGGTGAAACTGAGGGTGGACAAAGCCATGGGGCCTGATGAAGTTCATCCCAGAATACTGAGGGAGCTCAGAGATGTGCTGGCAGGTCCGCTGTGTGACCTATTCAATAGATCCCTAGAAACGGGAGTGGTGCCGAATGATTGGAGGAGAGCGGTGGTGGTCCCGCTTCACAAGAGTGGGAACAGAGAAGAGGCTGGTAACTACAGACCGGTTAGCCTCACTTCAGTGGTGGGAAAAGTAATGGAGTCACTGTTGAAAGAGAGAATAGTGAACTATCTACAGTCGGGAGAATTGCTGGACCAGAGGCAGCATGGATTCACCATTGGAAGATCCTGTCAGACAAATCTGATTGACTTTTTTGACTGGGTAACCAAGGAATTGGATAGAGGAAGAGCACTCGATGTCATCTACTTGGATTTCAGCAAAGCTTTTGACACTGTCCCGCACAGGAGACTGGTGAATAAAATGAGAAGCTTAGGAGTGAGTGCCGAGGTGGTGGCCTGGATTGCAAACTGGTTGACGGACAGAAGACAATGTGTGATGGTAAATGGAAGTCTCTCTGAAGAGAGAGCGGTTTTAAGCGGTGTACCGCAGGGATCGGTGTTGGGACCGGTCCTTTTCAATATCTTTGTGAGCGACATTGCGGAAGGGATAGAAGGTAAGGTATGTCTTTTTGCGGATGACACTAAGATCTGCAACAGAGTGGACACGCCGGAAGGAGTGGAGAGAATGAGACGGGATTTAAGGAAGATGGAAGAGTGGTCGAAGACATGGCAGCTGACATTCAATGCCAAGAAGTGCAAAGTCATGCATATGGGGAGTGGAAATCCGAATGAACTGTATTCGATGGGGGGAGAAAGGCTGATGTGCACGGAGCAGGAGAGAGACCTTGGGGTGATGGTGTCTAATGATCTGAAGTCGGCGAAACAATGTGACAAGGCGATAGCTAAAGCCAGAAGAATGCTGGGCTGCATAGAGAGAGGAATATCGAGTAAGAAAAGGGAAGTGATTATCCCCTTGTACAGGTCCTTGGTGAGACCTCACCTGGAGTATTGTGTTCAGTTCTGGAGACCGTATCTCCGAAGAGACAGAGACAAGATGGAGGCGGTCCAGAGAAGGGTGACCAAAAAGGTGGAAGGTCTTCATCAAATGACTTATGAGGAGAGATTGAAGAATCTAAATATGTACACCCTGGAGGAAAGGAGGAGCAGAGGTGATATGATACAGACTTTCAGATACTTGAAAGGTTTTAATGATCCAATGACAATGACAAACCTTTTCCATAGGAAAAAAATCAGCAGAACCAGGGGTCACGATTTGAAGCTCCAGGGAGGAAGATTCAGAACAAATGTCAGGAAGTATTTCTTCACGGAGAGGGTGGTGGATGCCTGGAATGCCCTTCCAAAGGAAGTGGTGAAGACCAGAACTGTGAAGGACTTCAAAGGGGCGTGGGATAAACACTGTGGATCCATAAAATCAAGAGGCCGTCAATAAAGAGTGGGTGGCTCGCCAGAATGACGGCTACTGCCTGGAGATAATACCCTTATTCAATAAACATACACATGGTTACTGTGACTCCAACATCACTCTAAGCTACAACAGCTAGAGGAAATGTGGAAAAAAGGATTTGCACTCACAAAGTGGGGAGTAGCTGGCTTGTTACGGCGGTTACTACCCCAAACCAAATAAGCCTGATACTTCACTTTCAATGCATATCCAGCATAGCTCTCTGCTTCAACGGTAGGGGAGAAGAAAAACTGATACTTCACGCATAGCTCTCTGCTTCAACGGCAGGGGAGAAGAAAAACTGATACTTCACGCATATCCAGCATAGCTCTCTGCTTCAACGGCAGGGGAGAAGAAAAAAGGATTCACACTCACAAAGCGGGGAGTAGCTGGCTTGTTACGGCGGTTACTACCCCAAACCAAATAAGCCTGATACTTCACTTTCAATGCATATCCTGCTTCAACCGCAGGGGAGAAGAAAAACTGATACTTCACGCATATCCAGCATAGCTCTCTGCTTCAACGGCAGGGGAGAAGAAAAACTGATACTACACGCATATCCAGCATAGCTCCCTGCTTCAACGGCAGGGGAGAAGAAAAACAACCAATAAGGGCTGAATAACACAGTCTGGGTAAAACAAATAAACATGGGTGTAGCTTGCTTATTGCGGCGGTTACTACCCCTACTACCCCTAACTAATCAAGCTTGATATTTCACTTGGTTGCAGCTCCATCACTGCTCTCTACATTAATGGTGGGGGTGGAAGAGAAATAGAACCAAAGAGCTAAGAGAAACAGATAAGTATGAGAAAAAAATGTGAAGCTTGCTGGGCAGACTGGATGGGCCGTTTGGTCTTCTTCTGCCGTCATTTCTATGTTTCTATATGTTTCTATGATACCTGCTAATTGGTGAGATTCCAATTTTAACTCCATCTGCATATGGAGATTTGATTGATGAACAAAAGGCTGTGTATCTGTGTTTGTGTATGTAATTTATCTGCTTAAGTGGTTAAATAGTTTTCTTGCCCAGTCTAATGCTGTTTGATTTAGTAATGTCCAAGTATTCTTGTTAGTTTTACCTTCAAAAGATTAAATAGAAATGAACTGGCAACTGCCTTCATCAGTGAAGCTGTGCTAATTATTTTTTAAAGAAATTTAGAATGTAAAGTTATTTTAGTTGTTTTAAAAGTAGTTTTATTTTTCTTGTGTGGAAAACGTGACATCCTATCCATTGATTTGCATTCTCAAATTTGCAGTTTTGTTAGCTTTATTTAAATAAATTAGTATTGATATGTTTGAATAAAGATACTGCTTAATTAAATTAGCTGTTAGTGGAAAAAAACATAACAGCTCCTTTTCTGATTTATGCTGAGTTGTCAGTGACATTAGTTTAATTTTAAACATTGGGAATTTTTTAAGAAATTTGGAAATAGACAGGAATTAGAACTTCTGGATTCTTGTTTATCTAAAACACAATTCTGCTACAGTAAGATTACACTGCTAGATATATTAGATAAGCTGAGGGGGTCATTTTCTAATGGGATCGCACGTGAAAAGTCCCTTTTCACATGCAATAGCTAAAAAGGGTGGAGTCTGGGTGGCGGCGGCACCGGAAGAGGAGGAGTCGGCGCGTCACCGGGGCGGATGCGGCAGAAACATCGCTGGCTGCGAAAAGGTAAGAACCCTTTTTCACTGCCAGTAGCGCGCCCAATAGTAACACCTTTTACGATGGCGCTATTGGGTACTAAAGCCTGCAGCGATAGCCTGCCCCCCGTTTTGCCCCCGCCCCCCGTTACCGCCGGATTCTCTAAGGTCTGCAACCTTAGAAAATCCAGGCCTGAATTTGCAATTAATTTCTTATGTTCATTCAAATACATCTAGCCCTGTCACTTCTTTGAGAGCTGTATCTCATACAAAATGTTCTTCTTGTCTTTTTCACTCCTGAGGCCCTGGAAGACATTACCTCTCTCTTTACCAAGCTCTTTGCTAAAGGCATCCTTACCTCCATCTCTGCCTCTTTCCACAATCCTCATATCTTTCCAATTCTGTCAGTACAAAAATCCCATACTGAGAATTATGTTGTTAATTCTAAAGCTCTCTAATCCAGATATTGCCTTTGATGTTCTATTGTTAATTTTTCCCAACAAACCCTGTGATCCATATTATTATGCCTTACTGAATATAGTAGCCATAGCTGCTATATTAGAGGAATTTATCTTTTCTTTTATACCAGGTAACTCTCTATACTAGGCAGGGGATATTATTATCTTTCATTCCTTCTACCCATACCTGGTAAGGGTTTTCTTCATGATTGTTCATTTATCTTTAAAATTAAACACTATGATTTTTCTGATTTATCTGAGATTCCTCTTCAGATTCTAGTCCTTATTTTCTTTCTTCCTGTCTCAGATAGATTTCTGCTTCCCTGCAAGTTTTCTATTTATTTTATTTATTTATTTATAGGTTTTTATATACCGAAGTGTTGGTGAGGGCCTTCACTCCGGTTTAAATTTTTAACAACGAGATACAGTAACAATCCATTAGTAACTTTAACGTACAACATTTAACGTGGTATATTTAACAGGTAGTATAGGCGAGGTGCCTTAATAGTCAAAGAATATCAACTTTAACATGAAAGGGTTAAGGCGGCGATATAAATTGAGATCGGTAGATCAACTTAAGAGAGGGATTGGAGATAAACTAGGAAGAGATCTTGAAAGGGAGAGAGAAAAATATACAATAGTGCATCAGGAGAGGGAGTTAGCATATGGTTCGGGGGGGGGGGGGGGGGTAATGAGAGTGGGGGTGTTAGGGGGGAGTTAAGATAGATATATTCAGTATGTTCACCCTAGAAGAAAAAAAATCTTTCCCTTGAAAATCTATATTGTTTAGTAGAATGTCTTTTTTTTCTTCATTTTAGTTAACTTCCAAAAAGTTACACCAGCTTTTGATCCCTTCCTTGGTATGTGTGTATTGTGCTGCCTCTCCCTGATTTCTTTCCTAGTTTCAGGCTCTCATTCAGATCTGTAATCTCATAAATCCTCCTAATTCCTGTTTATGAACTCTCCTTCCCTTCATCATGTTTGTCTTTTTTGCCCTATTCTTAGACTGCCATCTATTACTATTCATATTGAATCCAGTTAGTCTTTTTGTTAATGTTTTTGAATCATTTAAAAAATCACAGGTTTCTTTATCTTTGCTGGGACACCTATTAAAATTGTTGGGGTCCATTTTCAGCCACTGTGTGTCTCACCTAGTTAGCCAGATAAACATATCTGGCGAACTAGCAGGGTATATTCAGTTTTGCAATAGGTCTAACTAGCTAACTTTACGACAGCCCTATGGCCTGACTAGAGTTAGCCACATAGGTTAAGCAGCTAACTCTGAATAACTTATGTGGCTAACTCTGCTCCACCTGGAAATGCCTCCCACCTGGTCCCAGAATGCCCATGACTTATACTGCTAAATTCTAGGTGATGAATATTGCTGGGTAGATGGATAACTTTTGAATATCGACCTTGGTTTTTTTATCCATATCCTGTCGTATTTTTTCTTTTTCTCACAGGTTGCTCATTCCACAGGAAGTTTCTTGGAAGTTTGAGGAAACTCCATAGTTAGCTTATTACTGATTTTAATACAGATACTGATGCCTTTATTATGACTTCTCAGATTTCTTTCCAGATTTCTTTTAATATGAAATAAAGTTGGCCTTGGGTTGTTAATATAACCCAGTCCCGGATTTGTGGTTGAGCCCAAATTCTCTCCCTGTTGTACCTGCATCTCTCCTGCTCCTGCTCTGTCCTATTTGCCTGGCAAACAGTGAGGATAATTAAAGATATGTAATCATACTGTGACTCAAAAGCTGAAATACATGTTGTGTAAAATTTTGGGAAAGGTTTAAAAGAGAATTTTGTGAAATTGTAGTTGGATTTTTTTAGTATTAGTGATAATAGAGTCATTGGGTAGATAATGTCATTTCCCTATAGCCAAGGCTAATGTTACTATAATAGAAGTATACATTTTATAAAAAGTAGTACAATATACAGAAAGAAAAAAAGGAAAACATTTAAGTGACACTAAAAAAAGAGGCCAATTTACAAAACTAAACATTTAAATGGATAACTTGGTGTTAGATGGATAATTTGGAATTGGATAATTTGCCATTAGATCAATAACTTGGATAATATGGTATAAGATGGATAACTTATGAGTTAAATGGATAACTTGTCAGTTAGGTTGTAGATTCACAAAAACTGCACTATTTTTTTAATTCCAGTAAATTGTCATTACATGAAGTGCAAATCAGAGAATATTAGTTTGCTGGTCATTTATTGTTACGCTCTCCTTCTCCAGAGGGGAGGAGTTAGCAATCTGTTATCACTCACCTTGCCAGAAGGGCGGAGTTAGCAATCTGTTCTGCTTTTCTCCTGAAAGGGGGAGGAGTAGCAATCTGTCATGATCTGCTCCTCCAGCTAGGACCTAGCTAGCTGTAGAGCTTACCCCACCAGGAGGGCGAAGTTAGTAATCTGTTAGCGAACTGTTGTAGAAGCTCCTGTAAGGGAAGGAGGTAGGAATCTATTATAGTTCAATTCCCCAGGGAAGAGGAGTTGGTAATCTGTTCAATGATACTCTTCTGAGGAGAGGAGCTAACAAAAGGTATATTGTACTTCGCTACTGAGATAGCAATCTATCATGCCTCCGCTACGGAGTAGCAATCTGTTATATATAGGCTGCTGGCAAGTCCCATAGAAAGAGAAGGTAGCTATCTATATAATACTTCCGTAAGCGGTGTTAGTGGTCGGTAGTGGTTGGCTCCCACAGAGTGATAGTAGTGTAAGGAATGACCACTCAGAGGAAATGGTGAATCCCTGGGCCGATGGCAGATGACAGCACCCCCAGGAGGAGGTCCTGAGAGGAACCACCGGCTAGGCTAGAATATGAAATAAACACAATAGTTCTTTATTAGACTGGAAGCTGGACCACCAGAGGTGGCAGTAGAGAGTCAATGTGTTCGGCAGGGCTGAAGTCCTGATACTGGAATATAATCTCTGGGCTGCTGAGCTGTAGAGAGAGACTAGAAGTAGTGAGTAGACAGGGTATACTGGATACAAGATGGTACACTCACAATAGTAGATGTCTGCAATGGTTTCTTCAGTATATTCAGGAACAGGAGCCGTAGGCGAGCACTGGTTCCTCTAAATAGTCTGAAATAAGAACTCACAATAGCTGTATATGATATGGCTTCTAGAGTAGAAGAGAGTCTGTAAAGGATTCTAGGAACATGGGCCCTCATGGAGTGAGTACTGGTTCCTATCTGCAATCTTGCCAATATAACTCTCAATCTCCGTACCTGCGATAGCATCTTGGACGGAAGGGAGTCTTCAGAGCTATAGGAATGTAGGCCCTCGTGGAGTGAGTACCGATTCCTATCTACAATAGAACTCACTGTGTTCACGTCTGCGATTGCTTCCAGGCAATGAGGAGTCTTCTGAGTATTCCGGCAATCTGAAATCAAGAAGAGAGAGTGGAGCCCCCATGGAGCGGGTACTCCTGGTAAGTTTGAAAAGGCCGAGCAGTGGAGAAGGATTCCCCTCGCTGACTCGGATCATTGTTGCAAATATCGTGGACTGCTGAAGCAAGTCCTGTTGGAGTTCCTTGCTAACTCGTTAGAGGTTAGCAAACAAAGACCTTTTAAAGTGGAAATGGATGACATCACTATGGGGGACGCCCCCGAGGTTCATGCCCTTGCTGGTATAAAGTCTGGAGCACGCACACGCACCCTTACATCATTTATTTATTTATTTAACATTTTTATATACCGACCTTCATGAAAGAAATTCATATCAGATCGGTTTACAAATAACATGAGGGGAATAACAAAGTCAACCATATAACAAGAAATGAAAGTTACATATAACAAGGGGTATTAACCTGGAGGGCTAGGATAGCCGGAGCGATAGAAGGCATAACTGAACAAGTTAGATAATACAATAATATGATGAGAAGAGGCATAAGTGTATAGGCTACACTTGTCAGAGAGTTTAGGTAGGAGTCAGTGTCTGAATTAGTGAGGAATTGCTGGATCTGTAGGTTAAGTGAAGGCCTGGATGAAGAGCCATGTCTTAAGTTTTTACGGAAGGTAAGCGGGCATGGTTCTAATCTGAGTTCTGTGGGCATCTTGTTCCAGATGGCTGGGCCAGCTGTAGAGAAGGTTCGTTCTTTGGTTGATGATAGGCGAGTAGATTTCGTTGTAGGGGGTTGCAGGGTGCCTTTATATGCTTCTCGAATCGGTCTGTCTGATGAGTATAATTTGAGGGGAATCTGGAGGTCTAGTTGTTGTTGGTTGTGAATGACTTTGTGGATTATAGTGAGAGCCTTGTGTAATATTCTATATTTGATTGGCAGCCAGTGCAGGTTCTGTAGTATGGGAGTGATGTGTGTTCCTCTGTTGGTATTAGTCAGGATTCTTGCCGCAGCATTTTGGAGCATCTGTAATGGTTTGATAGATGAAGTAGGGAGCCCGAGGAGAAGAGAGTTACAGTAATCTGTTTTGGAAAAGAGTGTGACTTGGAGCACTGTCCTGAAATCTTGGAAGTGGAGGAGGGGTTTGAGCCTTTTCATGACTTGTAATTTATAAAAGCAGTCCTTGGTAGTGTTATTGATGGCTTTCTTAAGATTCAGACGGTTATCAATGATTACTCCAAGGTCCCTTACTTGCGTGATCTGGGTGTTGCCTGCTGGTGGATTGATTAAGGCCGAGTGGTCCGAGGAGATGATTAGGAGTTCAGTCTTATTTGCATTCAGAACTAGATTCAATCATCAGGAACATGGCGGATCCGTAGCGTCAAGCCAGCCAGGGGACACCGGGACCAAGAGGCAGGGAGAAGTCGCGGCTGCAACTGTCCGTCAGAGCCGAAGGGAGTAGCTCATAAGGTAGAGAGGGTGGAGCGAGGGGCGAGAAGAGGCACGAACGCAACATTTCTAGAAAATAATGAAAATGAAAGTCTAAATTGTTTTTATAAGTTTGTAGGACCAACAAATCATCAGCTGAAATTACTCTTGTGAGCTGCTTAACTCTTAAGTCCACATTTATGTATTGTTTTAAGGAAATATTTTGTTGCAAATAAAATAATAACACTTGTCTTCCCAGAGGTAAGTTTAATCTTAACCTAAGCTGTGTTAAAGTGAGTGCAATATTCAAAATGTCAAAAGCAGTACTTAGCTTGTAATTCCATCATAAAAGAACTCCCCACATGGATCCATGTTTCTAACTATGGGGGTCATTTACCAGACGGATCGCGTGCGATACCAAGATGGGGGCGGAGTCGGCCCCGGAAGAGGAGGAGTCGGGGCGTCACCGGGGCCGACTCCGCGAAGACGCCACAGATGACGAAAAGGTAAAGGCCTTTTTGCATCCTATTTCGCGCCCAATAGCTACACCTTCTATGGTGGCGCTATTGGATGCGAAACCGGCAGCGATCTCACCGCAGCGGTGGGATCGCTGCTGGCTAGTGCAGGACCGCCCCCCATTTCGGCCCCCCACCCCTCATTACCTAAAGTATCGCAGGCCTGCGATACTTTAGAAAATGAGGCCCTATGTCTGCTTCAGGGGGCTTGATGATTTCTTAATGCTGCTCACAATTTAGTCTTTCCTTTTCATTATTTTCTAGAAACAAATTGCAGGCAAACTAACTGATTTGCACTAACTTGTGAGTTATACATCTAAATGGCTTTGAATACCAACCTCAGAATTGCTAAGATTTGTGCTGATACTTCTCTTAAGTGGCAGGATCCATTTTTCCTGGCCCTAATGAATATAAGAAACATGCCAAATCAAAAGCATGTGCTCATCCCTTATGAACTGTTCATGCACAGGCCTATGTCCATCTCTAGAAGTCTCAAGATCTCTGCATACAATAACTTTGCCTTTTGTTACTTAGTTGCACAAAAAAAGTAAAAAAATAAAAAATATTTACCAGTGAGAGTTAAGAATACTGATAGCTACTGTGAATTTATCTGCATCTGATGTCTGCCTGGTGACTTGGTGCTTCATATCTCAGTCAGAACTGCTTAATTACCAGATGGATAGTTCCTAACCAAGAGTTGATCACCACCAATACTATTGTAAAGTGCCAGACCTGGACTCATGTCTCCCATTGCAAGAAAATCACTGCACCCCAAGATTCTCCAACCAAACCTCCTGCACCAACTTTACCTAATGACTATCCTCAACTCAAAGAATGCCACCTGAGTTGTTCTGGTAATTATCTTGCAGCCCAATCCAGGAATGCTTCCTGGGTTGTTTAGTTTAGAGATACTGTTGGATTTCTACTGTTACTTCATTGGCGTTTGATCTTTAATTCTGAACCACAAGTAAACATCACCTGTACAGATAGAAAACAACCAATAAATTAAGGCAAGGAGTGACACCAGGTTTAGATCCTCACTATGGAATTTCTGCTCGTTATTCTTCCTGTTTGTAGATTATTGCCAACAACATACGCACATTTCATCAACATCTATGAAAATCTCACCTGGCACTGGATTAATTCCTTCAGCTTAATTAACTGCTGGGTGTGTATGCAGCATGGACAAGAAACAGCTGGACATTTTCTTCTTATACTTACATCAGAGAACAATTGTTACTAATGTTGCCAGTATTTTTCCTTGCAACATGTACTCTCTAAAGTTGATAAATGTGTGCAATGAAATGCTGGAAATACTAACGCTAGTGAACTCACTTGTAATGAGACTATTATATTCCATAACATGCTAGGAATGCCTAAGAACTGGAACTACTTAGGCTGAAAACATAATGGTTCTTCATCAATGTTTGTTTTTTTAATCAAACTCATTATTTCCATCTCATTAACCAAGCCTTTCCTTTTAGGGATTGTAATCTATATGGCAAGACAGAATTTAAAGTTTCTCCCTTATTTTTAGATACAGGGTTATGATTTGGTACTTTGTTATTATATTAGACAGCAGTTTGTTTAGAATTGTACATTACTTTATGTTTAAGTTGCCAATATATGATCTCCTTATGCAGACAAATTATAATTAAAGTCACTGTGGTGGTTGTGATTGCCTTCCCGGATTCAGTTCTGTCAGCTCTAAAGGAGGAATCACAGCTAATGCAGATAGAATTAAATTAATAAGTTTTACCTCTCAGCCTGACTCATAAAGGGGAATTCTAACAGGAAGTTTGAATTATGTAAATCTGATTTATTGTAAATTACATATAATGATTTCTCTAGGTTTTAAACTAAATTGTATAGAGAGTAGAAATTGGAGGACTGACGAAGATGATAGGTTATGGCTGTTCCCCTCTGCCCAATTTAATCTACAATAGCAGACCAATACTTTATGAAGTCCTAAACTATCAGACTTAATGTAAATATGTTTATGAGAACAGAGACTAGAAGGCAATCGGAAGGAACCTAAGACAAGGACTTCAAGATTAATCAAGAATATGTGTTTTTTCCATCAGTAACAAGATGTGCTCTACTAGGGATGTGAATCGTTTTCCATATCGTCTTAACGATAGAAATCGTGTGGCAGGGCAAGAAATCGTCTTAGGCACGATTTTTTAGTTAAAAAATCGTTAAAAATCGTTTTTTCCGATTAGTGCGCACTAACTCGAGTTAGTGCGCACTAACGGGAGTTAGTGCGCACTAACTGGGAGTTAGTGCGCACTAACTGAAAATGATACAATTTGACACTTTTCAGGTCAGTTAAGGTCAGTTTAGGAATGAATATGTATTCCTATTGGCTGCCCTCTTATTTATTCATGTTACCAAGTTTCCTACTGACAGTATATGGGGGATGGGAAATGGAAACAGTTGGTAGCTTGACAAAACAAGTAATGTGATCAGTCAATGTGACTAGAACTTGTGCCCTAACCCTGATACCAGGGGTATTGTGATCTTCCTGCACACAGTGCCCTATCCCTATTAATACCAGGAGTGTTGTGATCTTCCTGCACACAGTGCCCTATCCCTAATACCAGGGGTGTTGTGATCTTCCTGCACACAGTGCCCTATTCCTGATACTGGGGGTGTTGTGATCTTCCTGCACACAGTGCCCTATTCCTGATACCGGGGGTGTTGTGATCTTCTTGCACACATCCCGATATCAGGGATAGGGCACTGCGTGCAGGAAGATCACAACACTCCTGGTATTAATAGGGATAGGGCACTGCATGCAGGAAGATCACAACACTCCTAGTATTAATAGGGATAGGGCACTGCATGCAGGAAGATCACAACACCCCTGGTATCAGGGATAGGGCACTGTGTGCAGGAAGATCACAATACCCCGGAGGAGTGAGGGTCAGGCAGCTCCCCCCTGTCTGTGAAGCCAGCCTCTCACTAGTAATGCAGGGAGGGAGCTGTCTCAGACTTCACCATCCTCCCCCCCCCTCACCCACACACCATTCACTAGCTGGGACATGGGGGAAGTCAGGAGTGAGGGTCAGGCAGCTCCCCCCTGTCTGTGAAGCCAGCCTCTCACTAGTAATGCAGGGAGGGAGCTGTCTCAGACTTCACCATCCACCCCCCCCCTCACCCACACACCATTCACTAGCTGGGACATGGGGGAAGTCAGGAGTGAGGGTCAGGCAGCTCCCCCCTGTCTGTGAAGCCAGCCTCTCACTAGTAATGCAGGGAGGGAGCTGTCTCAGACTTTACCATCCACCCCCCCCCCTCACCCACACACCATTCACTAGCTGGGACATGGGGGAAGTCAGGAGTGAGGGTCAGGCAGCTCCCCCCTGTCTGTGAAGCCAGCCTCTCACTAGTAATGCAGGGAGGGAGCTGTCTCAGACTTCACCATCCACCCCCCCCCTCACCCACACACCATTCACTAGCTGGGACATGGGGGAAGTCAGGAGTGAGGGACAGGCAGCTCCCCCCTGTCTGTGAAGCCAGCCTCTCACTAGTAATGCAGGGAGGGAGCTGTCTCAGACTTCACCATCCTCCCCCCCCCCCTCACCCACACACCATTCACTAGCTGGGACATGGGGGAAGTCAGGAGTGAGGGTCAGGCAGCTCCCCCCTGTCTGTGAAGCCAGCCTCTCACTAGTAATGCAGGGAGGGAGCTGTCTCAGACTTCACCATCCTCCCCCCCCCCCTCACCCACACACCATTCACTAGCTGGGACATGGGGGAAGTCAGGAGTGAGGGTCAGGCAGCTCCCCCCTGTCTGTGAAGCTATCCTCTCACTAGTAATGCAGGGAGGAAGCTGTCTCAGACTTCACCATCCTCCCCCCCCCCCTCACCCACACACCATTCACTAGCTGGGACATGGGGGAAGTCAGGAGTGAGGGTCAGGCAGCTCCCCCCTGTCTGTGAAGCCAGCCTCTCACTAGTAATGCAGGGAGGGATCTGTCTCAGACTTCACCATCCTCCCCCCCCCCCCCCTCACCCACACACCATTCACTAGCTGGGACATGGGGGAAGTCAGGAGTGAGGGTCAGGCAGCTCCCCCCTGTCTGTGAAGCCAGCCTCTCACTAGTAATGCAGGGAGGGAGCTGTCTCAGACTGGTATCAGGGTTAGGGCACTGTGTGCAGGAAGATCACAACACTCCTGGTATTAATAGGGATAGGGCACTGTAAGAGATGACTGTAGTAGATTGAATAAAGATCTGATGTTTCTGCTCTCCTCACACCAAACAAAAACAACACACAAGCAGAGAAGCCCTTCTTACAAAGCTGAGCTAGTGAGTTAAGTAGGAGGAAAAGTAAACATACTGGTGCCAGTGTGGCTACTTAAAAAATACACTTACCAACAATCAATTACATATATTTGAACTGTGTACAGTTCCAGCCAGGACCACCTTTCTAAAATGCACAGTGATTGGCAAATTCAACATGCACTAGCATTTCAGGTGCCTGCTAACAAAAATAATAAACAAACAAGTTCTAGTCACGTGAGTGCTGATCATTACATTACTTTTTTTGTCAAGCTTCCAACTGTTTCCATTTCACATCCCCCCAACCATATTGGTAACATCAATAGATAAGAGCACAGCCAGCCAATAGGAATACATACATACATATTCATTCCTAAGTGACCTTTACTGACCTGGGAAGTGTGAACACTTTGTTTCATTTTCTGTTGGTGTTCGTTAGTTTCCAGTTCCATTTCCCATCCCCCCAACCATCACCTCAGTGGTAACCTTGGTAACATCAATAGATAAGAGGGCAGCCAGCCAATAGGAACACATATTCATTCCTAACTGACCTTCAGTGACCTGGAAAGTGTTTATTTGTATCATTTTCAGTTAGTGCGCACTAAATCGAGTTAGTGCGCACTAACGGGGAGTTAGTGCGCACTAACTCGAGTTAGTGCGCACTAACACGATTTAACAATTTTTAACGATAAATCGTTAGAATTTCTATTGTATCGTGTTCTATAACGATTTAAGACGATATAAACATTATCGGACGATAATTTTAATCGTTGAAAAACGATTCACATCCCTATGCTCTACTACCTTGCAGACTTGACTCATTTTGTGCAAACAAACCCCTGGCATACTGTCTCCTTTGTATAGAAACAGTATTTACGTTTTGCAGAATATAATGGATTTCAGAATGCCCACTGAGAGCTTACTCAAAGTGTGGCCTTCTCCTTGTAATATTATTTGCAGAATAAAGATAATGGAGTTCTGTCCACTTTTTGGAAATGAGACAAGAGGAAATAAACACAGTTTCTACATTCACATCAGCACATTTTGATCAAATTGCTGTAATTAAAACAGAAATAGAACCCATGTTAAAAAAAATGGGCATGGTTAGGCTAATATCCTGAGTATCACAGCATAGAGGAAATTATCATGTTGAGTGTTGCATCAGCATCGCATGCATCATTTTACATAGTAGGCACTGATTTGTGCGTGGCACATTATTTTTTAGTCTCTATATACCTGCTTCCTGTAATAGCCTCTTTGAGGGTTTTTCAGGCATTGTAGAGAGGAGAGTTGATAAGTAGCTTAGAGGTAGTAGCAGCTTATACATTGTGATTTCCTGAGTGTGCTGTCCTGTCATTTGTTACCCTTTACCTTAGTCTTTTGTCTTCTTTGTTGAAGTGAAAGCTTTTGTCAGTTTTTCCAGTTTGTCTGTTTGTTTGTGTCAGGAGGAGTGGTGGTGAGATGTAGGAGGAGTGGTGAGGTGTGGTGGTCAAGAGGACAAGTGGTGAGGCGTGGTGGTGAGGTGTGATGGTGAGGTGGAAGAGGAGTGGTGAGGATGAGGAGGAGTGGTGAGGTGTGGTTGTGAGGCATGTGGTAAAGAGGAGGAGTGGTGAGGTGAGGTGGTGAGAAGTTGTGGAGAGGACTAGGAGAGGTGAGACATGGTGATGAGGCATTGTGGTGAGATGGAGGAGGGGTGAGGTGTGGTGGTGAGGCATGGTGGTGAGGAGGAGAAGGACTAGTGAGGTGAAGTGGTAAGACATGGTGGAGAGGAGGAGGAGGAGAAGTGAGAAGGAATCATGAGGTGTGGTGTGTTGCATGGAGAGGATGGAACGTGAGAGGCAAAGGGAGAGAGAAGAGGAGAGGCATGAGGAGGAGGAGAGGAGGAGGAGAGGAGGAGGCAGGATGAGGGCAGGAGTGCTAGGGGAATGAAGAGGAGTTAAAGTAGGGACAGGGAGAGGGATAGGAGTAAAAATTGGGTGGGGCAAGGGATAGGAGGAGGCAAGAGGGGGAAGGAGATAGGTAGATGAGTCCAATGGGAGGAAGACAACAGGCTAGGATAGACAGAGAGGGCAGAGGGGAGGGGAGTTGGTAGGGAAGGTGTGGGGGGGGGGAGGGGAGGAAGGAAGGGAAGAGTGTAGCAGGAGTGAGAGTCAAGAAAGGGAGGACACCTGTCCGGAAGCAGAAATGGCATCCTCTTTAGGCAGCTAGGCAGCACAGTGCATTCATCTGAGGGCTGTTCCACCAGAGGTGGACCCTTGGGCTGAGGTGGGGTTGATGCTACCCATAGGAGGGATCCTATGGGTCCCTACCATCGGCAGGCGGAGTGGGCCAATGGACGGAGGCCGGCTGGTGCTTCACCAATACCAGCCCTCGTTCCACGTGGGTTGATCCTTTGGGTACCGGGGCCAGCTGGGCTTAGGTGGGCCTCCGTTTGTCATCATTGATGGAGAGGTAATGAGGTCAGCCCAGGGGCAGCAACAGCAAAGCTAGAAAGTCTATACTGGACGAGGCAGAGTCCCGGAGACCTGGGCACCAAAAGAACCAGTCAGACAGGGGGCACCAGAGCAAGAACAGGATGAAGCCTGAATAGGCCAAGTCCAGGACATAGACTGAAGAGGCATCATAGAGAAAGCTGGAGTCAGTGCTGGCGGCAATCAAGAAGCAGTTCCAAAGCAAGGCTGAGGTCTAGATGAGGAGAAGATCAAATGCGTAGTCAGGCAAAGCAGTAGTCGGGGCTTGGAGAAGATCAGTAGCGTGGTCAGGCAAAGCAGTGGTCAGAGCTTGGAGAGGATCAGTAGCGTAGTCAGCCAACGCAGAGGTCTGGGCTTGGAGAGGATCAGTAGCATAGTCAGGCAATTCAGAGGTTGTGTTCAAGAAGTCAATCCGAAGAAGGCTAGGAATCAGGAACACAGGAACGAAGGAGAACAGGAACTGGAACTAGGAGGGATCAGGAACCAGGAACGCAGGAAAATCACCAAGAGGCAACAAAATACATGACCAGCGTGGAGACCTGTTGTAAAGGCAACCATCGGGAACCGAGCCCGGCCTTAATTACCGGAGCTTCGGCGATGTAATCATCCGGGGCCACGGTCAAGTTCCCGCCACAGGCCCTTCATAAGTGACAGTGATATGCATGCACGTGCCTAGGGAGGGGTGCAGCACTGAATGACGGTGTCTCTCCACGGGCCACACGGAGAGACCTGTTGAGGAGCAGAGAGGCCTGTAGCTGAAGCTGGAGCACTGGGGGTGGCCCGAGGATGGAGCTGGTGGCCCACCGCCACCAGAGTCGAGGAACTAGATGCTGTATTTGGCAAAGAGAGGTAAGGGGTCTAGGTCGCTGTTCTGCCACGGCTGGCGCATGCAACAAGGGCTCTCAAGTTTAGCATGCAGAAGAATGACATGGTCATTGCAGGGGTCCTGCACCATTTTGCCACACTCTTCAGCAACCAGGTGACCAAGACCTCTAAGGCACAAGGGCCAGATATGGCACAACATAGTCCAGGGCATCAGCACCCACAGCAGAGTCCAACAAAGTGCGGAGCAGGTAGAGCACAGGTACCAGGACATCAAGTCGCAGCTGAAAGCCAAGGTGGTGTTGAGAAATACATATCAAAGGTGAACCAGAGGAGGAACCCCTTGTCCTATTGTTCTCACCACCATGGTGGAGCGCTCATGGAAAGGCTCGTCCAATGGCTGGAACCAGATATGTTTGAGGGCATGGCTGAGTGGCTGGACATCATGCAAGCAGGAGCTGGTAAGTTCACCTCACTTGTAAATGGCAAGGCTACTACAGTAGTGCACATCAATTGGCAAAAGATGTTCATATTGATAGACATGCAAAGTGCCCATCTCATGCCAAATGATCTATGTGTATATCTTTTGGCTTTGGTACTTATGTCTTTTTCTTTGTTTCCACAGCTCTTGTCCAGATTTCTGCTGGTCCCAGCTGTGCAGCCAGGGACCAGCCATGCAGCAGCACTTTTTTTGTGTCCCCTTGCTTATGGATGTTCAGACACAGTTCAGAGAGGAGGAGGAGGAGGAGCAGCAGCATAAGTCTCCTGAGCACACCCAGATTCTGTAAGCCATTGGATCAGCAAGTCCACTGAATGTAAGTCTAAATTTTTCCAGCTTTATAGCAGCAATGGCACACAATAGAGCCAGTGTAACCTCACTCCAGAACATTACATGGCCAGTGCAACCTCACTCCAGAACATTACATGGCCAGCATGAGGCAGCACACACTGAGATGGAGCAGTCCACCAGCCCCCTCATGCCACTTCAGAAGGCTCAAACTACCACTCTGCCCATGACCAGCATAGCACCAGCACTAGTTCAGGCACCAGCTCCAGCCCCACATCTGCCACCGAGCAAAGCCCTAATTCACCAGCAGCTGGACCAGTTGGAAAGGAGCCTTGATGTGCCCCTACACCACATACTTGCAGAGCTAGTGCTCCTCAGGGGGGCTGCATTTGGCAGATCCAGGCCCTGCATGACTAGCGAGCAGCCCACACACAAGCACTGACCACAGTGGCAACATCAATAAATAACCTCACCAGCATCCTACAGCCAGATTCTCCAAAGAATGCTGGAGCCTCCACCAGTGCCTTCTCCCGCATCTGCATAGCAGATGACCCAGGGGTAGGCTCCCCAAAGACTTACAACCCCCAAGTGGCAAGCCATGGCATGGCAAACGGGCATGAATGTTCACAACTGATCCCCTGTAATGCCTGGAATGCCCTGTAATGCCTAGAAACAAGACTTGTTAAAAACGCTGACTGAGCCTCTGAAGAGAGTTCTTGTGCTAGGTAGATGGAAGAAGAATACTGGGCCCAACCTCACTACAGAGGTTCTCTGCCAGATAGATGGAAGAAGACTGCTAAACCCATCCTCAATACAGAGTTCCTGTGCCAGCATGCTGAAGGAGATGGTGTACTGTCTACCACTGTTGTCCTGTTGCCTAGGTCTAAAGCCCTCATAAATGCTCTGTCTGTACTACAGCCTCCTTGATATGGCCTCCAGTCATGGTACAGCTGTTGCCTCTTCTCAATAAGTCTCATCTCCTGCTCCTAATGCTGGTGTCTGTCTCATCTTACCTCATCTCATCTCATCCTGCCGCTGCCTCCAAGCTGGTGTCTCATCTCATCTCATCCTGCTGCTGCCTCCATGCTGGTGTCTCATCTCATCTCATCCTGCTGCTGCCTTCATGTAGGTGTCTCATTTCATCCTGCTGCTACCTCCTTGCTGGTGTATCATCTCATCTCATTTCATCCTGCTTCTACCTCCATGCTACTGTTTCTCATCTCATGCAGCTCCTACCTCCATGCTGCTATGTCACATCTCATTTCATCCTGCTGCTACCTCCATGCTGCTGTGTCTCACCATCTATTCTGATGCTGCCTCCATGCTGGTGTCTCCATCTCAGATTATCCTGCTGCTACCTCTTTGCTGGTGTCCCATGTTTGTTTATTTATTTATTTATTTATTTATTTATTTATTTGCTTTTCTATACCGATGTTCACCAGAGGGATCACATCGGTTTACAGTGCAGCATGGATTTTCTGTTTTACATTTGACATTTTCATATCATCTCATCCTGCTGCTTCCTCCTGTTGCGTCCGTCGGTGCTAGACGGCTTCGCCCCATTTGCCTTACCTTGTTCATGGCTCCTTCCGATTACCTAGGAAAGATGGCTACCGCTGCGTCAACAAGTCGACCTCTCTGGCGTCCCCAGAATGGCTATGGTGCCATGCTCCTCCCAGGTACCTACTAGGGTGCGCACATGCACGCGCCACCCATGTCTTTATTCCAACCTTGGCGCGAACCCCAGGGGCATTCCCCTTTGCTGACATCATGACATCTAGGTATATAACCTATTCTAATTTGCTAGCTCGTTGAGTTAGCAGGGACTCAAATCCATTCCTGTCTATGCTACTCTGACGCTTTGTTGCTGCCACTAGAAGCTCTCTCTCTGCCCTCCGGGGTAACTGCTAACCTGCTCCTTGGGGGCCATCTGCTTTATTTCAGGTGCCTTACAGGGAACAGGTACTAACTCCTCAAGGGCCTGCTCTCCCTGCCTTGGTGCCTGCACTTTTTCTTCAACTTGGTGGAATCGCATACCTACAGCAAACATCTACAGGCCGATACAGTAAAAGTCATGGGAGAGCAGGCGAGCGCCTGCTCTCTTGGCGTACGCACAGTCCACTCTCCTGTGCATGCAATTCAGTATTCAAATGAGAGCCCATGGTAAAAAGAGGCGCTAGGGACACTAGCGCGTCCCTAGTGCCTCTTTTTTGACAGGAGCAGCGGCTGTCAGCGAGTTTGACAGCCAACGATTAATTTTGCCGGCATCGGTTCTCAAACCCGCTGACAGCCACGGGTTCAGAAACCAGACTGAATAAGGGGTAAAGCTAGCATGTCGAAAATGCATGTCCAAACACAGGTTAACAGTGCACTCCGCCGGAGCGCACTGTACTGTATCAGCCTGCTAGTGAGTACTCTAACTCTCAGTCTATCAAATCCACAGTACTACCTTGTTGGGAAACCTGCTTTGGAACCTCCCTATACCAATAGGGTGAGAAGGGCTCCCTCTGCTGAGGTCCATAAGACTGCTACTACTAGGGGTGTGCATTCGGATTGACCGCATTAGTAAAACGCAACTCATATTTTTTTTTTACTTAAAAAATTGATTCGACATAAACGATCGGATTTCCCACATATCGAACATAGATATGTTCGATATGTGGGAAATCGCGATTGTTGAGCCAAAATAAAAATTTAAACCCCCTCACCCTCCTTAATCCCCCCCCAGACTTACCACAACTCCCTGGTGATCGAGCGAGGAGTGAGGACGCCATTTCTGCAATCCTTGGCGAGAAGCATGTGACGTCGGCGGCACGTCGAGTGACGCCGGCGTCACGTGATTCCCGGCTCGTTCGCGCCGGACGGCTCGTTCGGCCCAAAAAGAACTTTTGGCCAGCTTGGGGGGGTCAGGAGGCCCCCCCAAGCTGGCCAAAAGTTCTTTTTGGGCCGAACGAGCCGTCCGGCGCAAACGAGCCGGGAATCACGTGGCGCCGCGTCACTCAGACGCGACGTCACGTGATTCCCGGCAAGTTCGCGCCGGACGGCTCGTTCGGCCCAAAAAGAACTTTTGGCCAGCTTGAGGGGGTCAGGAGGCCCCCCCAAGCTGGCCAAAAGTTCTTTTTGGGCCGAACGAGCCGTCCAGCGCGAACTCGCCGGGAATCACGTGACGCCGCGTCACTCGACGTGCCACCGACGTCACATGCTTCTCGCCAAGGATTGCAGAAATGACGTCCTCACTCCTCGCTCGATCACCAGGGAGTTGTGGTAAGTCTGGGGGGGGGATTAAGGAGGGTGAGGGGGTTTAAATTTTTTTTTTGCACATATGTACATATACCCAACTCATTGGATTTTTTTTATGTCCATATTGGCCGCAAGTGGGACCCCCTTTCGGACATAAAAAATATGAACATAAAATTTTGCTCTGCACATCCCTAGCTACTACCAGACTGCCTCACTATTGCCACCTCTGGTGGTACACTTCAAGCTGTATAATAAAGAACTAACTGTGTTTGTGCGTTCTGAGTCTAGTCTAGTACAGTGGCTCCTCACAGGGCTCCTCCCCGTGGGCGTGGTCATCTACCCCAGTACCCAAGGATCCACCCAAACACTGCTCAACCATAACAGATTGCTAACTCCATGGATTTGACTCAGCTCACTGCATTCCAGGCCATTCCAGGCCTGGCCCAGTGAATCTCCGAACAGCAGAATGCACTGGAGGGTTTGACCACTGCATTCAACCTACTGCACACACAGATGAACTTACCTACTACCACAGGTAAAGAAGCTACACCGCCTGAAGTGACGATCAAGACTATTGTACCTCTATCTGCTCCTACCCGCTCTCGGGGGAAGTTTGGAGATGCAGAGGTTTCATTAACCAGTGTTGCATGCACTTTTCTCTGCAACCCAGCCATTTTCCCACAGCTTATGCTAAGACCACCTATATCTTGTCTTATCTAGATGGAAGAGCATTATCTTGGGCCTCTTTGCTGTGGGAGCGCGAGGATCCGATTCTTCATGACTTTGAAGGATTCCTCAAACTGTTTAAATCAGTTTTCGATGACCCTGCTTGGTATACCACTGCAGGATCTTCCTTGGTTCACCTGAAGCAAGGTAATAAACCACTAGCTGACTTCGCTATCAAATTCAAGACACTGGCGTCTGAATTATATTGGGACCCAAAATGCCTGAAGACCCTCTTCTTTGAAGGACTGAACTCTCGTCTGAAGGACGAGCTTGCTGCTCGTGAGATGCCTGAGACCTTGGCTGAATTAGTGAAGTTGGCAACAAGGATTCATCACCGACGTTGCGACAAGGATCAAGAGACCAAGACTCCCCGAAACCCCTTTCAGGGTGAAGCTCGAGTTAAGTCCACACCCAGGCCTGTTCCCTTGGTCCCAGATGCTGGCAAAGAAGAACCTATGCAATTAGGCCGCAGCCATCTGACATCAAAAGAGAGAAGAACATGGAAGAAATTGGGGCTGTGCATGTACTGTGGACAAGCTGGCCATGCTGTTCAAACATGCCCTATATGTCCAGGAAACTGGCAGACATAAGTCCTGCAGGAGGACTCTTCTTAGGTCCTACTGCTCCTTCTCCTCCGCTCTCTCTTCCTGAATCCTTGATCTGTGGACCCTTAGAGTATAAGACTCTTGACCTAGTGGACTCAGGGGCAGGAGGCAATTTCATTCTACAATGATTAGTGGAGCTCCTACGGATCCCCACTACCACTATGAAGTCTTCACTACTTCTGTCTTCCATTCATGGAGAGCCATTACTGGGTGAAGTAACCAAACTCACTGAACCAGTAGGTCTACGGACCGGTGCTCTCCATTCTGAAACTATCTCCTTCTTTGTTTTAGAGAAGGCCATGCACCCTATAGTACTGGGATTACCGTGGCTGCAGCAGCATATGCCTCAATTCAATTGGGCTACTCTGGAACTTTCATGTTGGGGTCCATCTGCCATGGTAAATGCCTGATGGAGGTCGCTGCTATACCCTGCATGCCAACCACCCCAGTAATGCCGGGGTTGCCGCCTCAATATGCATCATTCCAAGATGTCTTTTCAAAAGAAGCTGCAGACGTACTACTGCCTCACAGACCCTATGACTGCACTATTAATCTGAATCCTAACACTGAATGCTGGTGTTTGAGGTACTTGTGGGTGGATCCTTGGACTTGTGGCAGATGACCACGCCCCCGAGGGAAGATCCCGAGAGGGACCACTGGTCAGGCTCAGAGTATGGAGACAGAAACACACTAGTTCTTTTATTAAACAGTATAATGAGCCACCAGAGGTGGCAGTAGTGAGCTGGAAGTCCCCGGCAGGGCTGTAGTCCCTCAGGTACTGAAACAGCGATCCTGGATAACTGAGCTGTAGAGAAGCTGAATATAGTGAGTAGGCAGAGTATGCAGAGTTCAGGAACAGAACCTTGATGGTAACACTCACACAATAGTCTCTAGAAATAGTCCAGGTGTTGGAATGAGTTAGGCCCTCGAGGAGCGAGTACCTGGTTCCAGGGAAAGCTCTGAGAGAGAGATGGTAACTCACTGGTGTAGTAGGCAGCAATGACTTCCAGGCAGAATAAGTATTCAGCAACCAGTCTGGGAACATTGGCCCTTGAGGAGCGAGTACCGGTTCCAGACTGTGACCTGAAAAACAAAGAGAGAGCGAGGCCCCCGACGAGTGGGTACCCCTGGTAAGTCCAAGGAGGCAGAGTAGTGTAGAATGAATCCTTGCTAACTCGATTAGTTAGCAATTTCTAAGACCTTATATATCTGGTACTGCTGATGTCATCTCAGGGGGACACCCCTGAGGTTCACGCCATTGCTGGTACATCAGTTGGGGTCGTGCTGCGCGGGCGCCCTTAGGCCCTTGTGAAACATGGCAGATTGCAGCGTCGAGCCGCTCCGGGGATGCCAGAGGAAGATGGCAGAATGATGCTGTGGCAGCCAACCTTCCACTTGAGCAAGAGGGAGTTGTCAAGGAGGTTAGGAAGGCAGAGTGGAGACATCGGGCAGCGACGGTCGCAACAGTACCCCCCTTCAAAGGGCGATTTCCTCTTCGGGTACCAGGCTTAGGTTTTGAAGGATGCACAAGGTGGAACTGATGAAGCATCTCCTTGTCCAGGATATTGGTCTGAAGCTCCCAAGAATCTTATTTGGGGCCAAAACCTTCCACTTCAGAAGGTATTCAAAAGTCTTGCCTCATACGAACATCCAGATCTTCTTCAACTTTGAATTCTAAGTCGTCTTCTGCATTGATGACAGGTGGATCTTTTGGAAGAAATTTCACTGAGTATGAATGGTTTCAGATGAAAACGTGGAAAGCGTTATGAATATCAGCAGCAGTGGATGAGCTGCTGGGACGTCACTGAGCTTCAGTGGAAGAGGCAGTGTTGAGAAACATCCATAGACCAATTCAAAAGATGTCACAGTAGTGGATCTTCGAGCTTGATGGAAGGACTCCTCACATCTTCCACTAGACGTCTAAGAATAAAGTTGCTCCCAGCCCCTGAGTCCACCAGGGCAGGGGTATGAACCGTGATTGGTCCGTAGGTCAAGGAGACTGGAAGAGAAAACGGGGGAGAAGTCGCAGTAGGGCCTAAGAATGATCCTTCTGCAGGACGTAGGCCCTGTCTGATTTCTGGATGAATGGCGCATGTAGAGACATCATGGCCGGGCTGACTGCAGTACATGCATAGGCCGCGCTTATTCGCTCAGCCTTGCATGTGAGATGACAATTGGTTTGAAAGTATGGGCTTAATATGAGAAAATATACAAAAATAAGATGTTTGTTTCACAAGTGAAAAAGAGAGAAGAGTTCAAAGACATAGAGAGGAGTGGCAGTCTTGATAAGTAAAGAGAAATTATTGCTGACAGATAGGGGAAAAACAGGGCCATGTAATAAATAGCAATATGATTTACTTGTATCCCATTAATTTCATGAAATGTTTTCCAATATCCATGCCACTCTTCTACAGAGAAGCATTACTTGCATAGACCAACTAATCATGCTTTGTCCCATCTATCTAAAACATTGTTGTTTCTTTTCGTTTCCTGCATTTGGCATTTATGTCACACCTAATTCTATTCTTCGGCATATTCTTTCTAAATCATTCTTGGATCCTAGACCTACTCACTCTTTTAAAAAATCAATCCTTCATTTCTCCCATTGTAAACTCATAGTAATAATTAGAGATGTGAATCGGAACCGGAATCGGTTCGGATTCCGGTTCCGATTCACATGTGTGTTTTTTTTTCATCGGGCCCGATCGCGGTTTTGTTTATCGGCTGCGCCTGAGCCGATAAACAAAAAACCCACCTCGACCCTTTAAAACTAATGCCTTAGCTTCCCCCACCCTCCCAACCCCCAAAAAAACATTTTACAGGTACCTGGTGGTCCAGTGGGGGACCCTGGAGTGATCTCCCGCTCCAGGGCCATCGGCTGCCACTAATCAAAATGGCGCTGATGGCCCTTTGCCCTTACCATGTGACAGGGTATCCGTGCCATTGGCCGTACCCTGTCACATGGTAGGAGCACTGGATGGCCTGCCATCTTGTGCTCCTACCATGTGACAGGGGCTGACCAATTGCACCGGTAGCCACTGTGACATAGTAAGGGCAAAGGCTATCGGCGCCATTTTGATTACTGGCAGCCGATGGCCTGAGTGCAGGAGATCACTCCCAGACCCCCGCTGTACCATCAGGGGCTTTTGGCAAGTCTTGGGGGACCCTCCTGACACCCACAAGACTTGCCAAAAGTCCAGCGGGGGTCCGGAAATGACTATGCTATTCTGCTGATTAAAACAATATCCCATTATACAGAAAGTCATTGTTAATGGGTTATACCCCTATCCCAGCTACCTTATCAGATTGTACCTGGCTCCAGGACTGGCCTGGCATGTTTCTCTCTTGGGCGGACTCTGCTGATCCCTGGATATTTTGTGTCTGGTGCCTCGACCTGAAGAAAAAGGATAGGAGTTGCCACCCAGAAACATAAGGGAGGATAAATAGAGCTGGCGGTATTTACAAAGATAATTATATTATACAACTATAGCAGGGCTTCCCAAACCTGTCCTGGGGACCCCACAGCCAGTTGGGTTTTCATGATATCCACAATGAATATGCACGACATAGCTTTGCATACCATGGAGACTCAGTGTAAGTAACTTTCTCTCATGCATATTCATTGTGGATATCCTGAAAACCCAACTGGCTGTGGGGTCCCCAGGACAGGTTTGAGAAGCCCTGAACTAAAGATTCCTACGGTTATCAAATTAACATTAATATGTTATTTCTAACCATGGAACCACTGTCCTAGACAGACAGAAGACATTCTAATCTCGAGTTTTCCCCTTATGAAATAAACTATTTTAATTCCAGATCTGTCAGCTATCATGTTTTGGATACCTCACCTCCTTATATGACGTTATTATACAACTCCTAGTACAGCTGCCATTAATACTACTTCATCAGCTTGATGAGAGGATCTGTTGCCTAGTGATTCAGTCAACTTTCTCACTTTTCAGCCATCCCCTTATCCTTTTCCCTGGAAAATAAGCAAGTCATACTTGCCATGTACTCACATGACAGTGCAAGAGACTCAGATCTCTTTTCTTTCACAAGGCATAATGCATCATGAAAAGTATATCCAGCAGGCTACATCTGGCTGATTGTTCTGTTAGGACTTGCTCTCTGTTCCAGGAAGAATGGAGAATGAAACTGCAAAGCCAATGATGTTCTTTGTCTGAAGAAATAGAAAATAGTTCATATTAAGTCAAAACTTTCAGTTAGATCTTGTAGGATTAAAATAGAAAGTTAAGCTTCATTACTTATCCATACAGAATGGAACATATAGACAATACATATGAAAGTATATACATGAAAGGATTTCTCCTTAAACAACAAATCTACTGTGAAAACTAAAGTAAAAGGTTAAGGACTAATCTCCCGGAATTTTTGTTTTACTTCATGAAATTGAAGGGAGTCAAAAACCCAAAAAGCAACTATAATAAATGCAGATATTCAGCAGATAATTTAAAAAAAATGATATACAGTATAGAGCAATAAGATGGAGAAGCAACTTTAGATACTCCATTTATGCCTTACACTCTATCCACAGACATATCTACAAAAACCTACTTACCTTATTATATAGTTGACTTTTATTTGCCTCACCAGCACCACCAATGCTCCTGCTAACCTTCACGGGGACCACCAGTGCCTTTTTCCTTGCCTGGCAGTTAGAACTGTGCGGAGCTGGCAGCTCCTGCAAGGCTACGGGGCCCTCTACAGTCCCAAACCAGAAAGAGCTAAAGTGGGGCTGGGCAGGGAGAAGATGTCAGTGATGCTCTGAACAAGTCATCAGGAGCATTATCCCTCCAAAAGTCTTCAGACCCAAAATATTTAGTGCTTCTTGGAGCAGCATGACGTTGAGGCCTGAGCAGTATCACAGTTGTGTTGCTTCCTTCCCTTCCTGGGGGGAGTCATTTTTAAGCTTTTAACACTTGCATACATTTGGAGGAGAATTAAAAAATATAGCTGGAATGGACCATCATATGATTCCAAAAATAAATCGACATATTTCCCAGTTTTTAAACATAATGCCTACATTTTCCCATGAAAAAGTGTTTCTAAAGGAACAATGCCACTTGTCTTACCAGCAAGCAGAGTGTTCTCCTCTTAGAATCACTTTGACTTACCTCAGCACCTAAAACTTCATCCACAACATTGCATATCATGTTTCATGGCTATGGTGCAGTTATATATAAGTACCATCGAAAAATGGATGGCTCATAACCGTTTAAAATTAAACAAAAAGAAAACTGAAATTCTATTACTGAGCTTCATATCAAATTCCAATAATGTTCCTCCTGTAAATATTAAACTGGGAAAGGATACCATCCAAATTACCAAAATTGCCCGGAATTTGGGAGTTTGGATCAATTCAAATTTATCACTTACACAACATGTCTCAAAGGTTGTGAAAAACTCATTCTTCAAGTTACATGTGATAAATAACTCCTTGTTAAATGTAACTTTACCTTATTCTCCTCTATTGTTAATCACTTTATTTATTGCTTCAGTTATCCTTGTTCTATGTAAACCGATCTGATATGGCTATCACTATGAAGGTCGGTATAAAAAAGTGTTAAATAAATAAAAAGATTAAGGCCCTTATTATTTTTTAACGATTTCAGATCAGACTTGCAGGCCTTAGTTCTATCTGGTATAGATTACTGTAATGGCCTATATTTAGGATTACCTGACTCCACCATTAAACCGCTCCAAATTATTCAAAATTCTGCAGCGAGACTACTTACAGCTACTCCGATGAGGCATCACATTTCCCCAGTTTTACAGAAATTACATTGGTTGCCGGTAAAGTATCGAATAAAATACAAGATTCTCAACCTTATTCACTCACTATTAAACAATAGGGATGTGCAGAGCAAAATTTTATGTTCATATTTTTTATGTCCGAAAGGGGGTCCCACTTGCGGCCAATATGGACATAAAAAAAATCCAATGAGTTGGGTATATGTACATATGTGCAAAAAAAAATTTTAAACCCCCTCACCCTCCTTAATCCCCCCCCCCAGACTTACCACAACTCCCTGGTGATCGAGCGAGGAGTGAGGACGTCATTTCTGCAATCCTTGGCGAGAAGCATGTGACGTCGGTGGCACGTCGAGTGACGCGGCGTCACGTGATTCCCGGCGAGTTCGCGCCGGACGGCTCGTTCGGCCCAAAAAGAACTTTTGGCCAGCTTGGGGGGGCCTCCTGACCCCCCCAAGCTGGCCAAAAGTTCTTTTTGGGCCGAACGAGCCGGGAATCACGTGACGCCGGCGTCACTCGACGTGCCGCCGACGTCACATGCTTCTCGCCAAGGATTGCAGAAATGGCGTCCTCACTCCTCGCTCGATCACCAGGGAGTTGTGGTAAGTCTGGGGGGGGAATTAAGGAGGGTGAGGGGGTTTAAATTTTTATTTTGGCTCAACAATCGCGATTTCCCACATATCGAACATATCTATGTTCGATATGTGGGAAATCCGATCGTTTATGTCGAATCAATTTTTTAAGTAAAAAAAAAATATGAGTTGCGTTTTACTAATGCGGTCAATCCGAATGCACACCCCTATTAAACAATATCGATTCTACATGGCTCTGTTCCGAACTCAGAATTTATAAACCTTCTAGGGATCTTAGATCAAAAGGAAGAAATCTCCTAGAAGTCCCTTCAGTAAAAAAGGCTGCTTTAAACGTTACCAGACATAGAGCATTCTCAGTTGCGGGACCCACATTGTGGAACACCTTGCCTGACCCTTTAAGGCAAATTTATAGTAAAAAGGAATTTAAAAAAGCCTTAAAAACTCATCTTTTCAAAGAAGCCTTCAGTATTCTAGATACTGTTTAGATAGGTTAGTCGCATAGCTATCAATCAAATATTCAAATAAGTTTGCAAACTGTTGTGTTTTATTTAAGTTTTTTATAAACTAATGTTAGTTATATCTATTTTTTTTTAAATTTGGTTTTGTTGGATTGATCATGATGTTTTAATGTAATTTTGGTTTTTATTTTATTTTAGTTAAAGTAAGTTTTATTTCATATTTGTTTTTATTTTATTTTATTTTCTATAAAACTTACCAATTTAAAATTCTTTTGAAAATATTGTAAACCGCTTCGGTCATTTCTAGTATTTGGTGAAACGGTATATAAATGTATTAAATAAAAAATAAATAAATACATAAGCTTACTATTTTCCAGAACTTTAATATCCCTTTTTCTCTCAGGCATACCTCACACACTTAAATTTGCACTCTGTTTGCTTTCAATCCATATCCACATTGTTTTGACTATATCAAATTGTCATCATCTGAAACATAGCACATATTCATAGAACAAAATATGTGTTATTCTGTATGGATGGTATAAGAGTTATGCTTTACTGTTGTACAGCACTTCAATATTAGCACAGGACAACTACAAAGACAAGTGATAGAACTAGGTTGCAATCATTTCTTCAGCACACAAGTTAAGAGGGATACAAATCATATGTACTCTTTCTAGTACTATACACTGATGAATACTATTTTTGCTGCAATATGTGACACACAAATGAAATAGTAACAAAGAAAAGAAGAATAAAATGAAAACTGAAATAAGATAAGTTGACAAATTAACAAGGTTGTAACACATCACACTATGTAGGAAAAAGGACATGGAAAACACGATTTACTATGAGAAACACCTGTAGTCTGAAATTAGGAACATAGTAGCATTGTATATGACTGCAGATAAAGATCCAAATCATCTGTGCAGTCTTCCCAGCAATATGTTTTATTTGATGAGCCATGCAGGTTACTTCCATGCCTAATAGAGATGTGAATCGTGTGCCAGATCGTCTTAACGATCAGATTCGGCTGGGGGGGGGGGGGGGGGATTCTGATCGTTAAGATATGTGAATTGGAATTGTTTCCGATTCCAATTCACATAGCTAATTTTATAATAGGGGCTGATGAGTAAAGATGGTGCTGGTCATCCAGTGCTCCTACCATGTGACAGGGGCCGGCCAATGGCACGGATACCCTGTCACATGGTAAGGGCAAAGGGGCATCAGCGCCATTTTTTTTTTAGAACAGCTGATGCCTGGGAATGGGAAATCTCTCCCCGAGGCCCCCCTGGATCTCTCCTCTCCCCGAGGCCCCCCTGGATCTCTCCCCGAGGCCCCCCGAGGCCCCCCTGGACCACCAGGTAATTTTAAAAGGTTTTGGGGGGTTGATTTAAAGGGTCGGGTGGGTTGTTTTTTTTTTAGCGGCGCGGGCCTCCCTAAAAAAAAAGGGTTGGGAGGGTGGGGGAGGCTAAGGGGGGGTCGATTTAAAGGGTTGGGTGGGGTTTTTTTTTTATCGGGCCATCGGCGCCATTTTAATTAGTGGCAGCCAAAATGGCGCTGATGGCCAGAGAGTGGGAGATCGCGCCAGGACCCCCCCCCCCCCCCACTGAACCACCAGGTAACTTGACATTTTGGGGGGGTTTGGGAGGGTAGGGGAGGGTAAGGAATTGGTTTTAAAGGGTCAGGGTGGGTTTAGGAGTTGTTTTGGTGTGCCGGTTTTCCCGCCCTCCCCCAAATAATTCCCGTGCCCTATTTAACGATACAATACAAATGCCCCTGAGGATAAATTGGGGGCATTTGTATTGTATCGTGCACTCTAACGATTTAGAACAATTTTAAAATTATCTGACGATAATTTTAATCGTTCAAAAACGATTCACATCCCTGATGCCTAAAGTTTTGATCTGTAACTGCAAGTTCATGTAAGCTACTGTCATGTCTATTGTTTAGGGTTGTAACTGCCACTCTGTGAAGGTTGCCTCCATGCAAAAATGTTACAACTACATTACTACAGATAACCCTGCTTCTCCATTTTCATCCGCTAGACACTAGGGATATTCTGTGTTTTTTCCATGTCCTCTTGAACTCCACCACCATTCTAATCTTTACCACCTCTTCCAGAAGGGCATTCAATACACCCAACAGCCTTTCCATGAAGATTTAGTTCCTGTCATTGCTCCTGAGTCTACCCCTATGAAGTTTAATACGTATCCCCTAGAAGGGATGTACAGAGGCAAAAATGTTTTTTCAGTTCATTCATCCATTTATTTGTATATAGCAATCAATCATTTGTTAATTTCTGATGGAAAAAAATGTTGTTATTTATTTGTATTCTTTGTTAATTTATTTCCCACTGAAGTCAATGAGGGAATTAAAGCAGCCTATTATAGGTTCCAAAATTTGAGTTTTCTAATCATTTCTTATGAATATTGTGAACAGACATCATCAGAAGAATGAAGGAACTCCAATATACCAAGATAGAGTCAACATTGAACCAAAAGTGGAATGAATAGACTAAGGAGTGGAAAGGATAAAAACAAATCAGTTGTTTATGCTTTCAAAGTACAAAGACAAGGGAACATTCAATGAATTTAAGACAGATTGGAGAAATATTTTTTTTACTCAATGCATAATTAAACTCTGGCATTCATTACCAGAGGTTGTGGTGAAAGCTGGGTTTAAAAATGGTTTGGGCAAGTTCCTGGAAGAAAAGTCCATAAATCATTATTAAGGTGCATTTAGGGAAATCCACTGTTTATGCCTAGGATAAGCAGCATAGAATCTATAGACCTTTTGGGATCCTGCCAGCTACTTGTACATTGGCCATTGTTGGACTTGATGGATCATTGGTCTGACCCAGTATGTTAATGTTCTAAAGAACTGTAAAGGGACAAAATGGTACTAGCAATGACAGGAGTTCTACAAGGCACCATGAGAAGAGAAAAGCAACAGCAAGCATAACCAGAACACCCCAGGACTGCAAAAGAGTGACAAAGAACACCAAGAACAGTGGCATGAACTCCCTAAGATAGCATGAGAGGGACAAGGTAGCAACAAATATAACATGAACAGCTCAAAGCACTATGAAAAGTAGGGATGTGAATCGTTTTTCAACGATTAAAATTATTGTCCGATAATGTTAATATCGTCTTAAATCGTTATAGAACACGATACAATAGAAATTCTAACGATTTATCGTTAAAAATCGTTAAATCGTGTTAGTGCGCACTAACAGGAGTTAGTGCGCACTAACTCCCCGTTAGTGCGCACTAACTCGATTTAGTGTGCACTAACTGAAAATGATACAAATAAACACTTTCCAGGTCACTGAAGGTCAGTTAGGAATGAATATGTGTTCCTATTGGCTGGCTGCCCTCTTATCTATTGATGTTACCAAGGTTACCACTGAGGTGATGGTTGGGGGGATGGGAAATGGAACTGGAAACTAACGAACACCAACAGCAAATGAAACAAAGTGTTCACACTTCCCAGGTCAGTAAAGGTCACTTAGGAATGAATATGTATGTATGTATTCCTATTGGCTGGCTGTGCTCTTATCTATTGATGTTACCAAGGCTAACACTGAGGTAATGGTTGGGGGGATGTGAAATGGAAACAGTTGGAAGCTTGACAAAAAAAGTAATGTAATGATCAGCACTCACGTGACTAGAACTTGTTTGTTTATTATTTTTGTTAGCAGGCACCTGAAATGCTAGTGCATGTTGAATTTGCCAATCACTGTGCATTTTAGAAAGGTGGTCCTGGCTGGAACTGTACACAGTTCAAATATATGTAATTGATTGTTGGTAAGTGTATTTTTTAAGTAGCCACACTGGCACAAGTATGTTTACTTTTCCTCCTACTTAACTCACTAGCTCAGCTTTGTAAGAAGGGCTTCTCTGCTTGTGTGTTGTTTTTGTTTGGTGTGAGGAGAGCAGAAACATCAGATCTTTATTCAATCTACTACAGTCATCTCTTACAGTGCCCTATCCCTATTAATACCAGGAGTGTTGTGATCTTCCTGCACACAGTGCCCTAACCCTGATACCAGTCTGAGACAGCTCCCTCCCTGCATTACTAGTGAGAGGCTGGCTTCACAGACAGGGGGGAGCTGCCTGACCCTCACTCCTGACTTCCCCCATGTCCCAGTTAGTGAATGGTGTGTGGGTGAGGGGGGGGGGAGGATGGTGAAGTCTGAGACAGCTCCCTCCCTGCATTACTAGTGAGAGGCTGGCTTCACAGACAGGGGGGAGCTGCCTGACCCTCACTCCTGACTTCCCCCATGTCCCAGCTAGTGAATGGTGTGTGGGTGAGGGGGGGGAGGAGGATGGTGAAGTCTGAGACAGCTCCCTCCCTGCATTACTAGTGAGAGGCTGGCTTCACAGACAGGGGGGAGCTGCCTGACCCTCACTCAAGCAGAGAAGCCCTTCTTACAAAGCTGAGCTAGTGAGTTAAGTAGGAGGAAAAGTAAACATACTTGTGCCAGTGTGGCTACTTAAAAAATACACTTATCAACAATCAATTACATATATTTGAACTGTGTACAGTTCCAGCCAGGACCACCTTTCTAAAATGCACAGTGATTGGCAAATTCAACATGCACGTGTCTGCTAACAAAAATAATAAACAAAGAAGTTCTAGTCACGTGAGTGCTGATCATCACATGTCAAGCTTCCAACTGTTTCCATTTCACATCCCCCCAACCATTACCTCAGTGGTAACCTTGGTAACATCAATAGATAAGAGCACAGCCAGCCAATAGGAATACATATTCATTTCTAAGTGACCTTTACTGACCTGGGAAGTGTGAACACTTTGTTTCATTTTCTGTTGGTGTTCATGAGTTTCCAGTTCCATTTCCCATCCCCCCAACCATCACCTCAGTGGTAACCTTGGTAACATCAATAGATAAGAGGGCAGCCAGCCAATAGGAACACATATTCATTCCTAACTGACCTTCAGTGACCTGGAAAGTGTCTATTTGTATCATTTTGAGTTAGTGCGCACTAACTCGAGTTAGTGCGCACTAATCGGAAAAAAACGATTTTTAACGATTTTTCAACGAAATAATCGTGCCAAACACGATTTTCTTCTCCTGCCACACGATTTCTATCGTTAAGACGATATGGAAAACGATTCACATCTCTAATGAAAAGGAAATGAAGTATCAAAATTGGCAGAAAAAAATCCCAAAGCACTGATAGTGGGTCAAAACTGCAGAAATGTAGCATTTAGACCCCAAAGCACAATGAGAGGTATGAAATAATCACTCATAGTGGCAAAAAGATCCCAAGACCACAAATGAGAAAATGTCACCAACTATCTAGAAGAGGACTGATGTTGTTTGCATGTGGTATCACTGGAGGAAGGGGCTAGTGGTTCAGTCTTGGAGATGGTATCCCCTTTGAAATCAATAATATTAGGTCAGACAGTATCATCTGCCTCCTCCAACTCCTCTTTGGCAGCTAAGATGCTCCTGCTAAAAGTACTGCTAAAGCAGGAAATGATTCTTTTTCTGAAGCATTTTTTGTAAATATTGACTTGATTATCTGAGAAGCAGCAATCCTCCCCCATCTCAGTACACCAAAGCCATGCTGACTGCAAAGTGCCATCTCTCCTGACACAGATCATAGTTAAAGAAGCTGCCAAGACAGATCCTCGGCCCATTCCAGCACAAATTTCTGTAACATGCTATCTCACGGAGCCTATCTAGGACATGCAAACAGATGAACTATTGGGCACACAAGTTGGTATTCTGGACAGACCTAGCCATGGTGACTCAATGTTATTCAGAAGAACATGTCTTCTCAATGACAGGGGACACTGTGAGCCTTCATCTCTCAAGGCTAATGCCAGACTTGATCGAAAAGTTTTTTGTTTTTTTTTTTAAATCAACCAATCTTTCCTTTGGTTTTCAGAATTTTCATCTGATTGGCCAAAGGATTGAAAGCACCTTGGAGGTATTTGTTCCAACCTGCCCACCTGCCATGTCCCTGATGTAACACCTTAGTGGTATTACTGCTACTGCTATGCTACATACCATATCCCTTTCTTACTAGCAATGTGCATTTATTTAAAAATAAATAGGAGGCCAGGTCCCAGTGCTGAAGCCATGGCATAGGTCTAGGCCAAATTCAGTTCTCTCATAATTTTAAACATCTCTATCATATCCCCCCTCAGCTGTCTCTTCTCCAAGCTGAAAAGTCCTAACCTCTTTAGTCTTTCCTCATATGGGAGCTGTTCCATTCCCCTTATCATTTTGATGAAGAGGACTGGAAAAGCAGATGTGTGGGTAGAAAGGAGGGGGAGGAGCTGATAGGGGAGATAAACCAAGAGAAGGGTTGTGAGAAGAAAGGGGAGCATAGTGGAGGGAAGAAGAAAGAAGAGGTGAGGAGAGAGATGAAAGTGGCAAGAGTGGTGGGTGAGATTAGGAGGAGGTGAGAGGAGATAATGAGCTATATTGATACAGGTGAATAGAAAGAGAGAGAGTGAAAGGAGAAATAATAAATGATAAAGAAATGAGAGGAAGACCAGAAACTGTCCTTTAAAAATATAAATTAATAGATAGGCAGAGGTAAAAATTAGAGAAAACCATGAGCAAGCAGAGACAGAGGATATATTCAAACTACAAACACAAAAGTTGAAAATTGTTTATTCAAAGTTTGGTGAAGGTTTCTGTGCCAGCTGGGCAGGGTCCAGTGTGGTTCCTGCCCCTTTCTTCCAGTCCTACAGTAACCAATGTAAATAAGGTATTTTACTGGAAAGATAGGCAAGGGAAAGGGGTTGTATTGGCATGTGATATAATAGGATCAAAACCTCTCTCTTAAAAATTGGTGCCTTCAGCACTGAGAGGGGCTGCAATCAAGGCTTGAATTTTGAGAAATTGAGGTGAACATCGTCCCTCTTGTTCACAAAAATAAATAAAACATTTCCCTGTTATATCCCATAAGAGTCAGCAGTTATCTCTGGGGGGGTTTCAAACTGAGGGCAGGAAGAACCAAATGAAGCTGTGGCCCTGGAGCTGGAGAGATACTGATTACTGAACTGCTAGGGCTCAAGGCATGCAGGTGGTGGAGTGTCTTATGTGGTCTCTGCAAGCATGGGACTGTCAGTGCCGGAAGAAGTGCTGCAAGAGATGGGGAGGCAGGACCAGCTCAGGGAGTGCAGAGAAGTTATGTGAGCCAAACGTGTGGAATGGAGGGGGTAATCGCAAATTGAAAGGCAAGCTGAGCTTGCCAATGAAGGTAAGCCTAACATGATGATGAGGGGAGGGAATCAGTGAAGGGATGGGTAAACCAACCTCCAGAGAAAATCAGCTGGCTAAGGAGGGGTAAGGAGAAACTTGCCAGGGAGCAGAGAGATGGGAAGATGAATTGAAATGGGAACAGAGGACAAGTGAATGGGAAATGGGCAGCAGAGTAGGATAAAGGGATATAGGGACTCAAGTGGAGGTGGAAGATGGATATATTAGACCCTATCCCCCAATTACAAAATTAAAAGTATGCAGGGGGGAAGAATTAAAAGTGTAGAGGGAGTAAGGAGGGGAGGGGAAAAGATGGTGAAAGGAGGAAGAGGAGTTTAGGAGAATGAGATAAAATGGGGTTTGAGGGATGAGGTTGGGAGGGAACAGACTGTGATGTGGATGGGGGAGGGGAATAGAGCAGGAGTGAGGATACTGGTGGAGATGAGCTAGAGTGGGGGAGAAGAATGTCTGATGAGATTGTAAGTCTTCTCTAGGTTTTGTTTTTGCCACATTAGTCTACTCCCTATTAGAGATGTGCATTCGTTTTTGCCGAATTGGAAAATTGCAACGAAATTGTCCAATTTGGCATGTTTCAGGGAGCCCGAAAAAAATCAGGATTTTCCTGTTTTTTCACAAAAATTCGTCTTTCCGATTAGTGCGCACTAACGGGAGTCAGTGCGCGCTAACTCCCCGTTAGTGCGCGCTAAGTCCTGTTAGTGCGCACTAACAAAAACTAACAAAAATAACAAAAACTAACAAAAACTAACAAAATCTAACGGTTTTTGTTAGTGCGCGCTAACAGGAGTTAGCGCGCACTAACGGGGAGTTAGCGCGCACTAACTGGGAGTTAGCGCGCACTAACTGGGAGTTAGCGCGCACTAACTAAAAATCGATTTTTCGCGAAAAAAAAGACCCGAACTGAAAAAAAACGACATTTTCCATGGCGGCCGAAAAACGAAGAACGACACGAACACAAAAAACGATGCACATCTCTACTCCCTATCCACATTACCTGCTCCTTTTTGGCCATTTAAACACAGACTGGTCAGTCACTGTGATCTGTTTTATTCTTTTTTTGCTGGGGGAGCTCTAATTTGTGATGAGTTCAGCACCTCAATCATTTTTTAAAGTTGGTTTATATGGTTCAAGCTCCTCTTATTCATCTATAGCTCACTACCTCTCCTTTCTTATCTCTCCATGCACCCCTTCCTGTAAACTCTGCTTATCAGGAAAGCCACTCCTCTACCACCAACTCCGAACTCCATGCATTCTGCTTGGCTGCACTGTATGTTTGGGTCAGACTTCCTGAGCTGGTGTGTCATGCACCATCTGTGGTCTTATTCAAATAGTCTAAAAACCCACCCTTTTTAGACTGCTTTTAAATCTTAATCCCTGATTATCGTACTCATAGTCTTATAGATTTTAACCAGTTTTGCCATGTGGGTTTGTCTTGATTAAATTGTAAGGTCTAGAGACAAGGAACTGTTTCTTGTATGTTTTTGTATTGTCTCCATATGTCAATTAGCATCATAAAAGTGATAAGTGGTAGCAGTAGTTGCTCATGAGCCATTTAATGATATATGATAAAAATAAATAAAACATTAAGGATCTTCTTAGCTTGAAGAACAATATGTTACAGTACTAAACCTGAATTTTAATTTGGTGCAGTTTTATAAGAATAAGCACCCTAGTATATTTTCTACTCTTTGAATTGAAGTTTTAGCATCTATGCCTACAGAGAAAGGCTGAGTCAGTCCAGGTTTTATTTCTTGACATCATATGTGGTCTTTAAAAAAACTGGAGCTAAAGGTCCATATACATAAATAAAAGAAAGCCCAGAAATGACTGTTGACGTAGAACTGTTTGATCACCAGTTTCCAAAATGTTCACATTGGGACAATGCTCATGGCTACTTTTTACCCACAGACTTTGCACCAATTTTCAAAATAAAATTATGCGCTTGGTCTTACTTTCAAACTTTCCACATGCACTATTCTACCCCCCCCCCCACCCTGATGTTGATGCCCCTGGGAATGCCTTCTCTCAGTGCAGCTAAGAGTGCAGCATCGATGTGCATACATTTACCCTCATTGAGAAAGGACAATTTTCAGTCGATTTATGCAAGTCAAACAGATTTTAGCAGCATTCAAAATTTTCTTCTCCATTACTATGCAGAGGTCCATTTATGACCTTTCTCTGAATTACTTCAGTCATACAAATTTGCTCTGATCATAAAGCTGTGATGCATCTCCAGTTCTTCATGATTTTCTATGGATACATATTTTTCCATTGCAGCTCTGCAGTTTGATGTAAACTTGCTTTCCAGATCTACATTCAGACCTAAATGTCAATTGAGGCAAGTAGGTTTAACTGCTCACACTGCTAATAACTCAGTCTTCAATAAAAAAAATAGATATCATTCCTCAATAGTGGTTTTCTTCCAGCTATTTGTTTTAAAAAAAAAAAAGAAAAGAAAGAAAAATATTCAGCACACACAATGGTGAAGTCACTATTGATGCTCCAGATATCACTTTCATTTCATTCACAGACCTACCCACTAACACTTACTCACTTAGCCACATCTTTCATCTTCAGATTGACCTGGCTGAATCAAGAAATTCTTGCTTAGTAAATGTAGATTTTATGATCCTGTCATTTGTAGAACGGCTAAAGCTCATTCTATGGAATCTCTTACTTCTTATTATCTCTCCTTCTGAAGCAGAGGAGGGAGATTAGCCATAATTTGTCATTTATTTATTTATTTATTTGTTTACGTATTTATTTATTTATTTAGGTAATGCTACCACTTTATTTACCTTCTTGATTTGACTATATTTTGTTTTCTTTTTGTGATCCCTCCTTAGATTGTGGTCTAAATTATTATAACTATTATCATGATTTGTACAGTACATTCCAGATGTATCGACCAATATGGCCAATATCTAGGGTTTCCAATTGGCTCCAGATTTTCCATCCTGATGTTACTCTCCTGCATGTAAGTACTTATAGTCTTATGTTATGGACTACAATAGGGAAATCAGAATAAGTCCCAACATGCAATGGGGTAAAATCAGGACCAGACCAACCTGTCCTGAAAAATATGGATCCAGTTGGCAACCCTAACTGACTCAGATGAAGAGGTAAAAAAAATGAGAATATGGCTGGAGCTATGGATCACCTTGATATACTGGAGGACATCTGGGATAGGACACAGTTAGTGAAGTCAAGAAGTACTGTTTATTTATTAGTCATTATCAGAGTTCAGCAAAGTAGGAAGAGCTGCATCAGCAAGTAATGCAACAATGGCAATACAAGTGTCTCTAAGTATCCATCTGGTGCATTGAGATCACTGAGAGAAATAGAGATGACTGAATATACAAATAGTGGTATCAAGCTAAAAGAAAGAGAACCTAAATTTGCTAATATCTCTATTGAGGAAATTAAAATGTTTTTTGTACCTCTCTGTACAACTTAGCTTTTACTGGCATATAGAGATTCTTCAAAGTTATGCTCATTAGCTTAGTAATACTATTCTTCTGAATATTCCCTGGGAGTATTCCTTCTGCTGAAAAGGAAGGTCTAATAAACCTATTGTTGAAAGTGTTTCCCAGACCTTCTGAAGGAATGCAGATGACCTGATGCAGAGAACCTTTTAAGAAATACCTCTGGGACAGGGAAGTCTGTGGGCTGAAGTGTTCACACCGGACACTATAGCTCTTCTCCTTGGGTTTCCTTTCCCCATAGCTCCCCCCCCCCCCCCCCACATGGTGGAGGGGGCTGTAGGATGGGAGAGGTGGAATGGGAAGCAGAAATGGGGTAGAATTTCTGAATGTTGTAGTAGAGCATAAGGTGCAGAGGTGGACAGGAGGCCCCCCCTCTTTGCCACTTTTCTGATGTGGAAACCCACCCTCCTACCCATTAGGTTGGTAACATGTTGATGAAATATAGAGCATGTTGTTTAAATTTGTCACAACTTGGGAGGGGGGAACCTCAGCCAATATAGTGGTAAGTGCTGATGGGGAGAAGCAAAACTAGTCATATAGGTCCATTATAGCCACATGGAGGGCCAAGTGGACTCCTGTTGTGGGCTGCGGAGCGGGTAAGAAAAGTAATGTTATAGGGAGCGCCTGGACATGCTAACTGGCCTATGGTAGAAAACCTCCTGGAACCTACAAGCATGGACTAGTGAGCCCAAAGCAGATGGCCCAGATGGCTCTATGGCAGGCTAAAAATGGTATGACCTAGCCAATGCATGGCTGGCTACGTGGAATGGTGTGTATTAACATTGGATCGGCTCAGGTACAGCTCAGTTGTTGCTTTGTAAACATTGTAATAGAGATAAAGCCCTGTCTTTTCTATGTAAACTAGTGTTGGTTCATTAATTTATTGTATTGTATTTCTGGGGTTTATGTGGGGGGAGCCCCTGGGAAGGAGAGTGCCTGGACTGGCATTGTTATGTATGATATTTACTGAGTGCTGTGTAGTTGTGTACAAGAAAACTAGAGTGAAGACTGTATATTTATGGTCATTTCCCTGGTGGAAATTTCATAAAAGAGAATGTGCAGTTAAATCCTTTTGTTGGGGATAAAATTAATCATGTGTGTGAAGGTTAGTTTAGTCAGACTCAATGAATAATTAGGATGTCATCCCATCTAACAGGTGTGACTATGAGACATAATATGCTGAATATGCTATCTTTGTGCGGAAAATAGTATATTCAGCATATTATGTCTCAAAGTCACACCTGTTAGATGGGATTTTAGCCATGTCTTATTGTGCAGAAAATCCTCTTTTTCCTTTTTCTAGCAGTGTTGGTATGACCACTAGAGATGTGCTTCGGGTAAAAATTTTGTGTCGGGCTTCGTTTCAGGGCCCCCCTGCGGGGATTTTGTTTTTCCCGTGGTTCGGGGTTTTTTTTTCAGGGGCCCCGATTTTCAGGTTAATGCGCACTATCGGGAGTTAGTGCGCACTAACCATCAATAGCACGCATAACCTGGCAGAGTTAGCGCGCACTAACTAAAAAATGATTTTTTTTTTTTTTGAAATTTCAGAAAAAATTAATCATTTTTCATTTCTTCCGAACCATTCTGAATTAGGTAATTTCATTGATATTGCCTAATTTGGGAAAAACGATTGCACATCCCCAATGACCACTGACCATATTTCTATTATCTACCTCATATTTTGTATTTTGTGAAAGGATAAACTTAATAATGGCTTGTGTAATACCTCATGTCAAAGAGAGAAATATCTGAAGAAATGCATTTTGTGATGTATTGTGATCTACATAATGTTTACTGGGATGGAGCCTGATGTTCCGTGTATTCTGTGCTGGTATGAATGGTCAGAATAAGGAAATAAGGAGATTCTTGCTTTCTCTTATGTCATAATATCAATGATTGCATATGTTTTGTATTGTATCCTTTTTGGGTGTGTCTTGATGGGAAATAAGGATCTTAACCAAGAGGAGGGAAAGGATGTTTGTCCTGATGTTTGATTATGAATTCATGCTGTAACCCACCTCAAAGTATGAAGATACATTATTTTTCAATAAATAAATATTATTTGTTTTGGGGATTCAGTATGGCACTGTAGCACAAGTCAGCATGGTAGTGCTCTCATCTAAATTTCTTTTTTTTTTTCTTCTTTTTTTTTACCTTTTGTTACGCCTCACGCTGTTCACAAGAGATGTGCTAAAGTGAGGATAGTCTCTGCTTCTCCTCTGAATCTCCCTTTTGCTGGTCCAATTGATGGCCACTTTGTGCAGGGGATGATTGGATTTAGAGTTGAATTGTTGGGGGGAAGAAGCACTTGCCTCTCCCCCAGATTTGTTAACACTGCTGTCCCTGATCTATTCTTCAGGGCACCTCCTCTGAACCTTGTAGCAGCTTGGACCTTGACCACACTACTGGAAAAGTTGCAGGCTGATGACGCTGGTGCGTCTGCTTCCATTGTAAAGGAAGTGGAGTTGCGCGATCCTGTTTGCCTCTCTCCAGAGTTCTAGGAGGTTTTCCTGCCTTGAGTGACTTACAGCCTGTTGAAAGTCTCCTTTAATCTTCTTTATTATTATCTGACGTTGCTTCTCCTCCTGTGCGATTTTCATTGGTAAGACTGTCTCATATTACTCTCAAGTCAATTTGGGAGGCTATTGAAGGATTGGGGTTATTTATTATGGCCCAGTTGAATCTCTTAGTCTCTAAATATTCTGACCTAGAGGCTCAGGTGTGTGCTCTGGAACATTCTAAAACCATTCTTTGGCAACAAACTGAGACCTTTAATCAAGAAGTTGATTCTATCAAAATAGTACAAAATTAAGGAAAACCACATTTTCTCAAATAAACTGGAGAGTTTTGAGAATTCCATCAGAGGAAGAATTTGAGATTTATTAACTTTGCTAAAATAGCTTTTACACCACCTAAGGATATGATTAAATTATTTTTCTAGCGATATTGAAGGTTCTAGAACAAGCTGTTCCTTAAATTTCTAAGGCACATTGCCTACCTCCATTTAAGAGAGATAATGATTTACCAGTTATATCTACAGTTACTCCTTCAGTGGATTTGGAAAATATCTCGACTATATTTGAGACTTCTGACAGTGAAACAGTAGCACCTGCTACCTTGATCACCTCTTTTTTTTTTTTTTTAGATCATAACAGATTAGATCTTGCAGTTGGTTTTTAGACATCAGAATGAAACTTTCCTTAATTGTACAGTAAGAATGTTTCCAGATGTGTTTAGACAAACACAGAAAAGGCAGCAGCAGTTTCTTGTAATGAGATCTAGAGTTCTTCAATTGAGAGCTTTTTTCTTTTTAAAATACCTCTGTAAATGTCAGGTTAAGTATAGAAATATATCATATTTTATTTTTCAACTGCCCAATTGTCTCAGTTTTTAAGTGATAAGGCACTATTAAGAGTAATTTCTTCTCAGATTGCAGTTACTTAATCTTTGGAAAAGCAGATGTGAGTCCTGTACTAACATGTGAGAACCCCTGTTAGTCTCATTTTTTTTCTTTCTTATCTATTTATATTGAATTGTGTCTGGATCACAGATATTGTGGATTTGGATGGAATTGGCATCTTTTCTATTTTTCCCTTTTACTGTGTTTACTTATCATGTTTATTCCTGTTTTCTCTTACAAGAATTTATATTCTTGTCATTGTAAAATTAAAATAGCACAAATAAAAAGTTAAAAACAAATATTCTGCTTTTCTACTGCTTGTAGAAAAAGATCCCAGTTTCCTAGGCAGAGTTTTCCCTACACCAGCATTGGTGATTAAGTGGGATTGCAGTACTCATTAGAAGGAAAATTAACCTTTAAATTGGAGAAAGCTTGAGCCCTGCTCTTCTGCAGTGATACCTAAAGGTCTCTCCTCCAGTTGAGAATTCCTGAGGCGATTCCCCTCAGAGGTGTGCTTTGGTCCGGAAGCCGGTTTCTGGCATGGACTTTGCTACTGAATCAGCTGAAAGGCAGCAGCTGCAGGAAGCTGAGCACAGCAGTGATGGCCAAAGCCCTCTCCCCCCGTAGCTGGAGACTATCTCTATACTCAGTGCTGAGCTAAGGTAAGTAAAATAAGGACTCCTCCGATCCAGAGACGTGGAAGGGCTTCAGTTAAACTTTCCACCAGTCTCCTTGCTCAGTGCGCAGTACCAAAGATGTTCCTGATCCCATAGGGGCAAGGGAAGGGGGTTTACAAGCAGGTTGAGCAGCCCCCCAATGGGCTAGGCCCTGCTTCAGGCTCTATGTGCACTCCACATGGCAGGCCACTGTGGCAGCACAATCTTGCATATGGTTTTGAGCTGGACCATTTTCCCCCATAGACCATCGATATGCATTGTGTGGATGGCCCTGCTGTGCATCTAACAAGTGCATACATGTGTGCATACCTGTGGGCACACCTGTGTGCATACCTGAGTGTATAACTGCACACATACCTGTGCACATAAGTGCACACTTATGCTCGTACACAACTGGACACATACGTTCATGCTTAAGGGCGCCTATACTTACACACATCAGGGCAAATCTGTGCTCACTGGTATCAAGCACTAGCCGGCTGAATGCACAAGTTACAGTTGACTATGGCTCCGGCAGCAAAGAAGCCAAGCGACAATTTCTTTGTGTGGCCTGCCATATTAGGGCTCCACAGTCTGCCCTGGAATCCTTCCTGTGTCAGCACTGTGAGGAGGCCTAGAGAGGATTAGACTCTCAGAACTTCTCTAAGCCTGGTCCCCATTCAGAAGATGGGTCAACCACAATCTTATCTGGCAGCACTATGGATCTGAGTAATCCTAGAGCTGAATCCACCTGAGGAAGAGGGCAGTTCAGTGGCACCTACTCCAGTTCCTCATGGGCTAAGTATGGACCTGGCAGCCTTTTTTTGAGTAGAATTATTTCAAGGCCTTCAAGCCTTCATACAGGTGGAGTCAGCTACTGCCCATGCCTGGACCAAGCCCCAGCTGGGAAGACCTCACCCTCTCAGCCCTATCAGCATGCCTTGGGACATCCCTTGTCTCACCAAGGGTATCTCTATCAGGGACCCAGACAGCAAGGATGACAAAGGGGATGCAGACTCATTGGAAGATGGGGAAATCCCTCCAGGCTTGGAGCCGTACCAGACCATGTTACGGTTTTTCCATAGAGATTAATTGCCAGCCTTGGTTTCCCAGAGCCTGAAGACTCTGGGAGTTCCTGGCATGGATCCTATGATAGAAACAAAGAAGAATCCCATCCTGGTGCCTCTACGGAAAGTCTCTTGCTATTTTCCAATGCAGGAAGCCATCCAGGAGTTGATTGATATGGAATGGGACATCCCGGAAGCCAGCTTTAAAGGAGGTCAGGCATTGGAGGCCCTGTACTCCCTGGACTTGATGGCCAGAGAATGCCTGCCTTTCCAAAAAGTGGATGCTATGGTATACGCTGTTTTGAAGTGAACAACTATCCCAGTGGAGAGAGGAGTGGCCTTAAAGTATGCACATGATAGGTGGTTGGAGCCAATCCTCAAGCAAGCCTTTGACATGACAGCAATGACATTACAGATTGCTCCCTGTTGTGCCCTGGTGGCTCGCTCATGCCTGCTTCTCTCTTGAGAGAGAGGCAGAGAGCTCTGGGGCACATTCCAGAGAGGCTATGGAGCCCACCATGGTCTTCCTGGCAGATGCAAGCTCTGACCTAGTCAGTACCTCAGCCAGAGGAGTGACCTCAGTGGTGGCGGTCAGAAGACAACTGTGGCTGTGAAACTGGTCAATGGACGTGACCTTGAAGGCAAACTTTACAAAGATGCCCTTCAAAGTATTCCTCCTATTTGGTAATGAATTGGAAAAGCTGGCCAGTAAGAGGGGTGAATCCCCAGTGCCTCGGCTACCAGAAGATAAGAGAAAGAGGCCACGGCACCCCTCACCTATGAGGGGTCAGACCAGGGGCTCCCAGTGCTTCTGGACCTACAGGAACTCATCATTTCAGATGTCACAGTCCTCGGGAAGGTCTCAGCCCTTTCGGAGTTGACAACCGAAGAGAGGGGCTGGTTCAGTTCAGATTTGTCCCGAACTCCCCAGTGAGGTTTTGCTGACCCATCCACGGGACAAGGAGATAGGGGATCAACTATCCCTCTTCTACCAGCGGTGGGTCGAGATCACATCGGACAAATGGGTACTGGATATCATAAGATAAGAATATGTGCCGGAGTTTCACAGCATCCCATGGGACATATTCATGATGTCTCTGTGCCACTCTCAGCACAAGAGGCTGGCAATGGAATCTACCTTATCAAGACTCCTCAATTTGAGGGCTATAATTCCAGTGCTTGCACCCTAGGAAAATATGGGGCTTTATTCCATCTATTTCATCGTACCCAAGAAGGAGGGTTCCTTTCACCCCATCCTAGAGCCTCCAGGTGACCTGCAAGGAGATGTCCCTGCTCAGGAGCTTGTTTGGATAATGAACATGACAAGAACAGTCTGAAGCCCTCCCAATCCCTAGAGTATCTGAGGGTTTGTTTTGACACCAAACAGGACAAGGTCTCCCTTCCACCCTTGAGGATAAGGAAGATGATGAGTCAAGTGTGCCGGTTGATGAACACCATACGCCCCAGGGTGTAGCACTATCTTCAGGTCCTAGGCTATTGGCATCAACCCTGGTGGTAGTACCATGGGTGTGGGCACACATGGGTCCACTCCAATGCTCCCTGCTGTCACGTTGGAATCTGCTGTCCCAGGACTATTCAATTTGCCTTCACCTACCGATGAGATATGTGCTCGGCTTCAGGGTGGCTGCAGGAAGCCCACCCGAGCAAGGGTATAAGCCTGTACCCTCTGGAATGGCTAGTTCTCATGATGGACATGAGCCTCCGGGGGTGGAGAGTTCACTGTCAGGAACAGGCAACCCAGGGGCATTGGACCATGGAAGAGGCACACTGGACCATAAACCGCCTGGAAGACGGTGGTCAGATTAGCTTGTCTACAATTCAGCCACAGACTTCAAGGTCAGGAGGTCTGTGTGATGTCAGACAATGCAACAATGGTAGCCTACATCAACTGCCAGGGAAAAACCAGCAAGGGTACCTGGAGATAACCCCCTCATGGAATGGGCAGAATTGAATTGACAGATGATCTCAGCCACCTATATTACAGGAAAAGACAACATCACAGAAGACTTTCTAAGTAGAGAGAGTCTGGATCCAGGAGAATGGGTGCTGTCATCCCGAGCCTTTCAGCTATTGGTGGGTCACTGGAGCCTCCCATCCATTGACCTGCTGGCTTCATTTCACAATGTGAAGGTCTCCAGATTCTTCAGTTGCAGAAGAAATCAGGGATCTCTGGGGATTGACGCACTTGTTCAGGCCTGGCTAGAGGAGGACCTACTGTACGCCTTTCCTCCATGGCCCCTTCTGGACAAATTCATTCACAAGATAAGTGCCATAATGGACTGATCCTTCTAGTGGCTCCGGATTGGCCCAGACACCCGTGGTATGCAGACATGATGAGGCTTCTGGTGGAGACCCCCCTATGCCTTCCTCTGCACAGGGACCTGCTCCAGCAAGGTCCAATCCTTCATGAGGACCCAACTCAGTTTTATTTTATGGTCTGGCCCTTGAGAGGGGTCTCCTGATGAAGTGTGGATATTCAGTGGCAGTAATTTCCACCTTGATCCATGCACAGAAGTTTTCAATGTCCTTAGGGTATGTGTGCATCTGGAGAATATTTGAGGCCTGGTGCAAGGAACGCAGGGTTGCTCCTCAAACAACCAAAATCCCTATGGTTATGGAATTTTTATAGGATGGCCAAAATAAAGAGGTGTCCCTTAACTCCTTGAAAGTCCAGGTAGTGGTTCTCTCCTGTTTCAGAGGTGAGGTGAATAGAACCTATCTGTCAGCACATCGAGACCTGGCCCATTTCCTAAAAGGGGTTAAACACTTTTAACCACCCCTATGGTGGCCGGTCTCTCTGTGGAATATTAATCTAGTGTTGGATTTTTTAGAGGGTCTTCCTTTCGGCCACTGCACAGTTTATCCTTGTGCCTGTTAACACTGAAGACTGTGTTCCTGGTGGCGATATGCTTGGCTCGTCACATCTCTGAATTACAGGCATTGTCGTGTCGGGAATCATTCCTCCAGATAACTCCAGAAGCCTTATAGCTTCACACCGTTCCTTCCTTCTTACCTAAGGTAGTCTCGGACTTTCACTTGAATCAGTACATTTCCTTACCATCCCTGGATAGACACAAGACATGGAAGACTACCGCCTCCTCTGCCATCTAAATGCCAGTAGGCTTTTAGTGCAATATCTGGAAATCTCGGAACAAAATGGACCATTTTTTTGTTCTTCATGGTAGAAGGAAACATGGCGAGGCAGCTTCGTGGGCTACCATAGCTCACTGGATGAAGGAGATGATCATAGGAGCTTATGTAGAGGCAGGGAAGCCACTCCAGTACCCTTTCAGATTAAAGTTCATTCCACTAGAGCCCAGTCAGTATCCTGGGCAGAAGCTAAACTACTGTCTCCCATCAACATTGGCCGAGCATTGATGCAGTCTTCCTTGCACACCTTCTCCAGGTTCTATCGCCTGGATGTTCAGGCCCAAGAAGACACAGCCTTTGCAAGGGTGGTACTAACCGGACTGCAGGCAGCCTCCCACCCCATTCAGGAGTAGTTTTTGTACATCCCCTTGATCCTGAGTCCATCTGGCTATATGTTAGTAAATAGAGAAAATACTTACCTGATAATTTTGTTTTCCTTAGTGTAGACAGATGGACTTAGCATCCCACCCACGGCTGCCCAAGAACAGTGCCAAGGAATTTCCCATGAGATGAATCTCAATTGCAACAAGTTACGGATAAGCTGTTACCAATCCCTAGATCAGGGCATCTTTAATCTTGCTGGGATTTGGTGCTTATGTTTGGTTGAGTACAGTTACGGTTGTCTGTTTGTAATCAAGTTTTAAAATAAAGTTTTAATCAAATTTGTAATCAAGTTTTTCAATAGTTTTGAAGAGAATACTGGAGAGCTGAGGTCACTGCAGGGGTATATCTAAGGTGATGTCAGCTTTGAAACATTACTCTGTCTCCATCTGCTAGCAGCGGAGCATATAACCCATTGGTCCTGAGTCCTTCTGTCTACACTAAGGAAAATTAAATTATCAGGTAATTTCTTCAATGTTAGGTCTAGCCCACTCACATAAGAAGTTAGCTAGCTAACCTGCTTTGACAACCCACCCCATAATATATGCTTAGATGTTTTGAAGTTGAACAGTAGACCCATCATTAACAAAGATTAATTTTACATATGAAACCACAGTTGGGGGGGGGGGGAGGGGGCATATGATGCCTCCATAGCTTGATGCAAACATTAATGTTCTGTTAGTTCACATGACTTGGTTAAAATAGACAAGAATCCAAAGTCCGTAATATTGGGTATTTGAAAAGAAGACCAGTTAGTAAATCAAGAGACAAGGAAGCAGACAGCTATGCTTGATATACAGTAAAGTTTGTCAAATTGTTACCAGTAAGCACAGCTTGAGGAAAGGCTGACATAACAGAAGCAGTCAATCACAAGTGAAATGTAGCTGCACAGTGATAAGGGAATGATTTCAGATGCTAACAGACAAAAAGAGAAAGGCTTGTGTCCTGAGAGGGAGATTAATAGCCATAGCAACATAAACACAAATATTTTGCTATATTGCTTTCACAGTTACAACACATTAAGATTTATAGCAGGATAGAAACCAGTAGCTTGTGTTTAGCTTATTTTGAGAGCTTTTCTGCCCAAATAGCATTCTTTCCTGAAAGGTTTTTCTCCATCCTCTCCTTTCATCTGCACTGAAGCATAAACCTGCTGATACTGGAATCAAGATTAGAAGTGCCATATCTTGTCCATGTTCCAGTGTCTCTGAAATTGATTTGCCTGAAGGATATTCAAAATGAAATTTGAAATATATTTCAACCTCAAATTAGAAAAAAAACTAAAAATCTACCTTTTATTGTAACTTAAGGATCTCCAAAGGCAATGCTGCTGTTGTGAGTTCTTTTCCGTAGCCACATTATAGATCATGCAACTTGGGAGTGCCTTAGATCACACTGCATATTCTCTCTTGCTTTGTGTTTTAGGATTATTGGCGCTGCCCTATAGATCTGAGTGGACTATATTGCAATCCTCTTTATAAGTTGTTTCAGATTTACCATAGTGATTTTTGCTTAGTTCACACTATTATTTTATTTTTATAAGAGGTGTTATTAAAATGCATTCAGTGCAAAAATAACTTGCATGGGGGGGGGGGGGGGCAGAGGGGGGCGCCAGACTGAAATCCATCATGGTTTCAGAAATGCAAAGAGCTCTCACAATTTGGAATCCTGTTGACCCGCATGAAACCTGCCGTAAAAGAAGTGCCCTCATTTAGAATATCAATTTCTACATTATGCTTTCCCTCATGTTACAGAAGAGTGGTTTTGGAGTATTAAGCTGAGAATCTAAAACCACTAAAGGAAAAACACACATTGCCCTCATCTGTTTCTATGGCAGTCCCATTAAAATCAAAGGAAAAAGCATATGGTGGTGACATGACAAAAATTAATTTGAAGGTTGCTATGAGAACAGTTGTGGCATATTACAAAATGTCATGGTATATCAGTCCTGAACCTCCAAAATAAAATGATGCAACTAGAGCACAGTCCTCATTTCATTCTCTTTGTAAATAAGCTGGGACGATGGGATAAGGGTAAGCGGAATATACAAATTTTACATAATTTTTTAAAAATAAACTAAATAAGTCCAGAAACCAGTTTCAAATTGCAAAATGAAATGCTGCAAGTCATCTTGAAAGGCATTTTCAAACTGGTTTGAAACACACTATAAATGCACTGTAGAGAAAGTATAATGAAGATGTCACTGTGTATGTCAATTAGCCATGCACTGCTATTACAAAATATCATAAGGTCCTTTCCAGTCACCTTCTTCTTTCTGCAGTGACACTGTACTATACAGCTGTGCCACAAAACCATATAACCATGTCTGTTGTCAAGGTTGACAAAAAAAAAAAGAATTTATTTTCTTGCCCATATAAATATGAAACCAAGGCAAAACTGCAAAGTCCAACAACAATCTCTTCAATTTTGTATTTGTTATAGTAATATTTTAATGATTGCAAAATATAAATGTTAATGATAAATGTATTTCTTTCTGTGGGATGAATTTTTGGCTGCATATATAGAAAAAATAGCAATCCAACACTTTTTTGATAGTTCAGTTTTATTCTATTTTAGGTCTGGATTTACTAACACCACCGGGTACAGGGGGGCAGGGGGGCGAAACGGGGCAGAGGTCAGTGCTGCAATAGCCTGCTGCGATCGCACCTCCGCGGTGCGATCGATGCTGGGTTTGCGCCAAATAGCTACACCATAAAAGGTGTCGTTATTCGGCATGAAATAGGCAGCGATACGGAAACTTACCATTTCGCCGTCAGCGCCATCTTCGCAGCGTCTACCCTGGTGCCGCCCTGACTCCTCCTCTTCCTATCTTGACGCCGCACGCATTTAGTGATCACATTTGTGCGAAAAGTCCCTTTTCGCGCGCAATCGTTTTAGTAAATGACCCCCTTAGTTTGGTGCACTGGAACATTATTTCATGTTTCTTGTTAATATAACTACAGTACTTTATTTGACACATTTTACTAACTTTGCTCTTCTTTCCATTTTTGATTTGAGAAGGTTTGAATTTGTTTGGGTGTATGTTTTAATTTGGTACATTAGAACATAAGAACTAGAGAACATAAGACTTGTAATGCTATATTGTTATATTGTGAAATCAATAATAAATATATAAATAAATGAAAAGTTTGGATATGTTCCTACAGACGAAGTCCCTAAACTGTGATTAATGAATAAGGAATAGTAGCTTGGGATCTATTTAATATTTGGGTACTTGCCAGGTACTTGTAACTTGGATTGGCCACTGTTGGAACAAGGATGCAGGGCTTGATGGACCCTTGGCTTGACCCAGTACAGCATGTCTTATGTTCTTATGCTGGGATGTGTGTTAGAAGTCATCACCGAGGAAAAAGACCTTGGAGTTCTTGAAGACAATATCTTGGGTCAGTGTGTGGCGGTAGTCAAAAAAGCAAATTTAATGTTTTTATTTATTTGGAAAGGAATAGAAAACAAAACTGAGAATATCATAATTCCTTTGTATAGATCCATTGTGCAACTGCACCTTTAGTATTATGTGCAGTTCTGGTTGCTCCATCTCAAAAAAGACAGCAGACAGAGAAGAGCAGCAAAAATGATAAAAGAGATGGAAAATCTTCCTTATGGAGAAAGGCTAAAAAGATTAGGGCTCTTTATCTTGGAAGAGAGACAACTGAGAGGGGATATGATTGAGATTTATAAAATCATGAGTGGTGTGGCATGGGTAAATAGGAAAAAATAATTTGCCCTCTCAAATAGCATTAGTACTATGGGACTTTCCATGAAACTAGCAATATTTGCTTGTTACAATTCCCGGTCCCAAGAGACCCATCCTCACGGCGCCAGGCCCAGGCCGCGGCCCTTCTTGCCCTGGCGGCACCCGCTGGATCCCATTGCGGTCCTGCCATTTCCCGACTCCCCAGCTCGGCTCCGGCCTGCCCCTCAGCTCCTCTGCGGAGGAGGGATGCCACCGCCTTGACCTCCGCATGGGCTGCCTCCCAACTGCAGCAAGGGAGCGACACCAGGCCGTCTCATCTGGTCCCTGCCCCTAGGTGCGCGCGTGAGCTGCTGATCCAGATTTAAAGGGGCCATGGTGGGAAACCATCCCAGGGCCCCTCGTGATGATGTTGCATGACCCGGGTATATAAGGCAAGCTCTGACACTCAGAGCTTGCCTTGACAACGGGTCTCCTCACTCTCACTTGCTTGAGTTCCTGTAGTTGCTGTTCCAGTTCTCCTGTTCCTGCTGCCTGTTTCTGACCTTGGACCGAAGCAAACCTCACTTGCAGCTGCCTACCTCTGACCCTTGGACCAGACCTGACCTGCCCGAGGCAGGCATAACTTGCGCACGCCGGCTCGCCATCCCCCGGCACAAATCGCTGTGCTGGAGGACTCGGGACCACCCCCGGACCACCGCTGAACCTCCGCCATGCCCCCGGACCGCCTCCTGACCCCTGGACCCGCTCCCAGACTGCCGCCATGCCCCTGGACCCGCCCCTTTTTCAAAGCCCCAGGACATACACGTGTCCCGGGGCTTGCGCGCGCCGCCGAGCCTATGCAAGATAGGCTCAGTGCATGCAAGGGAAGGCAGGGGCAGCTTTTCGGGGGTTACGCGCGTATCTTACATGGTCTATTAGACCACTGAGCAAAAAACATAAAATCTGAGGAACAAAACATTTTTAGATCACCAATGATCATGAAATCAAGAAAAGGATGCCAGACAAAGCAAAAGAAAGAAAAAAAAAAGAGTCCAAACACTGTCCCGGCGGTCAGTCAGCTTGAGTAGAGAACACTCAGGACATCCGTTTGGAAAGCAGTAGCGTGTCCATTTCATAAGAATTCCTAGGCAATGAAAGTGAAGGGAAATATCTGTAAATATTCTTCTTCTGGCACGTTCACATATCAGAATTTTGAGAATGCCAGCATGGAAACAAACAACAAAGGTTAAGGAATTTAGCCCAAGGACTGCACTGCTTGTCCATAAAGTTCTATAGCCACAAAATCATGACTTACCGCTTACCGCTACCTCTCACCGAGCCTGGAGCTATAGAGTGGTGCGCACAGACAACTTTGAGCATATCATTTTTGCAGGCCAGGCCAAGAGTTGAGAGGAACCATTTCATGATGAAGACGTTGAATTGCTGCCTTCAGTCCTCTTGGAGAGCCCGACAATTCTTACATTATTCCACCTGGAGAGATTCTCCAGGTCATCCAATTTTTTTCCTGTCAAGGATTGTACCCGATCCAGTTTTTTGAGTTTGGCTCTCTTAGAAATGATATCCTTGAGATCTGATACCCAGATCGTGACATCATCAAACCTAGTGGTATTTTCTTTCACTGTCTCCACCAACTGGGTGATTTTTTTCCATGACAATGCCTTGCTGAGAATGGAGCCACTGCATTGTCTTAGCTGCAAATACTTTGAGGATTTTAGATGTAGGTTATGTGCTACCTGCTGTGTCCACGACCAATTCCTCCTGTTCTTCGCCAGAGGGCATGGCGTCTGCCATTTCCTCTGGTTCCAGGGTCATAGATTTTAATGCTTTCCTCATTTTAGAATAGTGATGAACCCATAAAGCAGGTACAGAGCTTTGACCCCCATCTTTGGTAGATGAAATTTTTAATTGCAATAAAATTCATGCAAATAAGTACTGACCAGATAAGGCCCAGAGGGAGTTCTGCTACTCACAGCCTGTCTGCTTCAAATCATAACTAGAACTAATTTTGGAGATTTTTGAGACTGCAGTAAGGCCAGTATCACTTTACTGTAATAATTGGAAGTTGACTGTTTTCTTCAATGGCCATTGAACAGTGGGTGAGTCTGCTGAAATTTGGAAATTACTTTTTAAATAACATATTGGAAATCACTATATTTAAGAATATAAGAATATAAGACTTGCCATACTGTGTCAGACCAAAGGTCCAACAAGCCCAGTATCCTGTTTCCAACAGTGGCCAACCCTGGTCACAAGTACCTGCCAGGATTACAAGGGGTAGATAGATTCCAAGCTGCTAATCCCAAGAATAAACAGTAGATGTCTTCAATTCTACTTTAATAATGGTTACTGGACTTTTCCTCCAGGAACTTGTCCAAATCTTTTTTAAACAGAGCTTCACAAATTTTTAGCTGTTACTATATCATCTGTTAATGAATTCCAGTGTCTTGAGTAAAAAAATATTTTCTTTTATTAGTTTAAAATGTATTGCCTAGTAACTTCATTGTGTCCCCCCCTGGTCTTTGTATTTTTTGAAAGGGTAAACAACTGATTAACATTTACTCGTTCATTGCAGTCATTATTTTATAGACCTCTATCATATATCCTCTCAGCCGTCTCTTCTCCAAGCTGAAGAGTGCTAACCTCTTTAGTCTTTATTCATTGGGGAATTGTTCCATTCCCTTAAAAACATAAGAAATTGCCATACTGGGTCAGACCAAGGGTCCATCAAGCCAGCATCCTTTTTACAACAGTGGCCAATCCAGGCTACAAGTACCTGGCAAGTACCTAAATACTAAGTAGGTTCCATGCTACTGATGACAGTAATAGCAGTGGCTATTCTCTAAGTCAACTTGACTAATTGCAATTAATGGATTTCTCCTCCAAGAACTTAATCAAACCTTTTTTAAACCCAGCTATACTAAATGCACTAACAACATCAACAAATTCCAGAGCTTAATTGTACATTGAGTGAAAAACAAATTTTTCCAATTTGTTTTAAATGTACTACTTGCTAACTTCATGAAGTGCCCTCTAGTTCTTCTATTATCTGAAGGAGTAAATAACCGATTCACATTTACCCATTCTAGACCTCTCATGATTTTAAAGACCTCTATCATATCCCCTCTCAGCCTTCTCTTCTCCAAACTGAACAGCCCTAACCACTTTAGACTTTCCTCATAGGGGAGCTATTCTATAACCTTTATTATTTTGGTTGCCCTTCTCCGTACCTTCTCCAGTGCACCTATATATATATTTTTGAGATGTGGCAACAAGAATTGTATACAGTATTGAAGGTGTGGTCTCACCAGAGCGATTCAGACATTGTATGTTTCATTCACCATTCCCTTCCTAAAAATTCCTAACATTCTGTTTGCTTTTTTGACTGCTGCGGCACATTGAGCTGAAGATTTCAATGTATTATCCACTGTGTTGCCTAGATCTTTTTCCTGGGTGTAAGCTCCTAAAATGGAACCTAACATCATGTAAACACAGCATGGGTTACTTTTCCCTATATGCACGCAGCACTCTGCATTTGTCCACATTAAACGTCATCTGCTATTTAAATATCCAATTTTCCAGTCTCGCAAGGCCCTCCTGCAATTTATCACAATCCACTTGTGATTTAAGTTTATCTTTTTGGTCACCCATCTCTATACCTTTTCTAATTCTGCAATATCTTTTTTGAGATGTAATGATCTGAATTGCAAACAGTTCTCAAGATGAGGTCGAACCATGGAGCCATACAGAGGCATTATGATATTCTCTGTTTTATTCTGCATTCCTTTCCTAATAATATCTAGATTTCTATTTGCTTTCTTGGCTGCTGCTGCACACTGAGCAGACGATTTCAATGTATTTTCAATGATGACCCCTAGATCCTTTTCATGAGTGGTGACTCCTAATGTGGAACCCTGAATTATTTAGCTATAATTTGGGTTACTCGTCCTTAAGTGCATCACTTTGCACTTGTCCAGATTGAATTTCATTTGCTATTTGCATGCCCGATCTCCCAGTTTTGCAATTTCTCACAATCCTCTTATGATTTAACAACTTTGAATAATTTTGTGTCATAGGCAAATGTGATCGCCTCACTTGCTGTTCCCATTTCCAAGTTGTTTATAAATATATTAAAAATCAGTGGTCCCAGGACAGATCCCAGTGGAACCCCACTATTCTCCTTTTTCTATTGATAAAATTTACAATTTATACCTAGTCTCTGTTTTTTGTCTTTTATCCAGTTGGCAATTCACAACAGGACACTACCCCCATCCCATGGCTTTTTAATTTCCTAAGAAGTCTCTCATGAGGGACTTTGTCTAATGCTTTCTGCAAATCCACGTATACTATATCAACTGGCTCCCTTTATCCACATGTTTATTTACACCCTCAAAAAAATGTAACACATTTGTGAGGCAAGACTTCATTTGGCTAAATCCCATTAAACTATGCTTATCTATATTTTCAGCAATTTTTTTCTTTATGATAGTTTTTACCATTTTGCCTGGCACAGACATCAGATTCACTGGTTTGTAGTTTCCTGGATCACTCCTTGATCCCTTTTTAAAATTTGACATTACATTGACAACCCTCCAGTCTTCAGGTACCATAGATGATGCTACTGATAGTTTAAAAATTTCCAGTAGCAGGTCTGCACTTTCATTTCTCAGTTTTTTCAGTACTCTGGGATGTATACCATCTGATCCAGGTGATTTGCTACTCTTTAGTTTGTTAATTTGCTCTAGTATATCTTCCAGGTTCACTGAGATTTGTTTCAGTTCTTCTGAATCATCACCTTTGATTATCATTTCTGGCATGGGTTTATCTCTTACATCTTCCTCAATGAATACTGAGGCAAAGAATTCAATTAATCTCTCTGCTATGGTTTTATCATCCCTAAGTTCCACTTTTACCCCTTGATTATCTGATAGTCCAATAGACTACCTCGTAGGATTATTTTACCTTAAATGTACCTGAAAATGTTTTTATTATGATTTTTTGCTTCCATGGTAAGCTTCTTTTCAAATTCTCTCTTTGCCTTCCTTATCAGTGCATTGCATCTGACTTTCCAATGCTTATACTGTTTCCTGTTTTCTTCTTTTGGATCCTTTTTCCATTCCTTGAAATATGTCCTGTTACATATTATAGCCTCTCTCACCTCCTTTTTGAATAAAAGGGATTTTTTCATTCTTTTCTTTTAAGAATGTTGGTTGTTGAAAAATACTGTACCCTTACTACCCTACAAGGGGGAAGATATTTTGGAAGAGGATACTGGTTTAATTAGGAAAAGGGAGAAGGAACAAAGGTTACACCATAAACAAAGAAATCACAGCTTTTACTGTCATGATTTCCATCTTGCTATTCAAGATTTTGCTATCTTATTCTGGATTAGTCTTTTTATTAAAGTATACATTTTTTTCAGTTGAACACCACAATTGGACTCTGTACTTCATTTTCTGGTGATTTTGTCTTTTCAGAAGACCAGCCTTGTGAGTATATACTGACCAGTGAGAAAGAGTGGGGTGAGAGTTAATGCTAGAGACTGTTTTACCCATTACAGCACTAAGTGCCATGAGGTTAATCCTACCCCCACCTCTGCCAGGTGAACATGGCATTCCCAGCTGCTGTTGTGAGGCATGTTTGAGTGAAAGAGATGTCAGGGAAAGTAATGGACTGCCCTGTATACCCCTGTATGTGCTACTCCTCACAAAAGCGGGGTTACATAAAAATGAAACAACTGAAAAAACACAGAATTGTGTTTTTTCTTTTCTATTGATATAGCATGCACTATTTGCAATAGGGCACATTATTTGAACAGGGCACATTATATTTGCTGACCCCCCCCCCCCTCCAAAACACACCCCAACAAAACCCCAGCAATACAAAATGAAACAAAAATATATTATTTGGCCTGCACACTCCTATCGCAGTGACGAAGTACAAGTTATTGAGATTAGTCTGCGATAGGAGTGTGCAGGCCAAATAATATCTTTTTGTTTCATTTTGTATTGCTGGGGGGTGGTTTTCACCCACATTTCATTTTATTGGGGGTTTTGTCCATTACAACCTTGAGCTAGCAGCAAACAAAGAATACTAGCCTTCCTTTGTACAGTCAAATCATAGCAAAGTATGCCTGGTCATGTAGGAACTTCTTCACAGCAACAGAAGAAATTAATACCATACCAATTATTGCTCATGAAGAAATGGAGCAGGTGCAACTTGGCGATCTTGCAGCTGTGAGTAGTTATCATTACAAATGAACAGATTCTTTCAGGGGAATAGAAAGAATGGATCACCAGTAAGACACTAAATCACCTTTCCTTCCAAATTGGCAGTTGTTCCCAAGTTGGCTGTCATATTTACCACCTGAGTTCAGGTTCTAAACTTAACTTTATTTAACCCTCATACAGGGAATTTACCTCACCTAGCAAGATGGTGCTGTAATCCAAAGTTCATGCTCCTCCTAATATTTTGAACATTTAGGATATTTTCACACATATCCCCATGTAGTATTTCTCAAATATTCAGACAGCAATGATAATTGCATGGTCAGCTACTGGTGGACCAAAAAACTGCCTCAGTTAACAAATTACTCAAGAGCAAATAATTTCATATCTTGTCACAAATTTCATGCCATAGCTGTAAGGATATTGCTTCTATAATGTTGTATTTTGCACACGTTTTCCCTGATGTCCCTTAGTTTGTCAGTTACAGTAAACATTTTTGTCTGTGGATGAAAAACTGCACTGTAATCCCCATATGGAAATTGCAATGAATCCTATAGAGAATGTCATGACCTCACCTCACATATTGTGGTATAACGCCAAGGTTATTGTTTTAGGTTGTTTGTCCATGTAGGACATTGCCACTGACACCCCAGGGCACTGTAATTCCCAAAATATGTCATTCGTTCTGGACATATTTCTCATTGTGAATGAAAAGCTGCTTGCTTTTCATTTGAAAAGTTAGTATGGTTTCATATGAGAATTTCTTACACATCAAATATTTTATAACATAACGGCAAGCTAATTGCTCTGAAACATTGTCCTTTGTGTACATTGTCACTGACTAATTTCAGCCAGCTATAAAAACAATATTTTTTGTATGCAATGAAATGGCTGAGGTTACAATGGCTCTAAGCAAAGCTGATTGACGTTGATTAGCTCTCAGGTTTATTTCAAAGAGCCTACCATATGTTTGTCTAAAAAGCCTGCTATCTATTGTCTAAGAAGTGAAAACAGGTATATTTGCACACCTTTAGACAAGATACAGACACTCTAAATACCAAGGCACTGCATCCTTGGGCAAGAGATAATTTCTGAAAGATGTTTGCAGACAGAGGATCATAGCAACCCAGCCCGGCTCAACAGAAGACAACATGGAGTCTGCCTCTTTGGTAAGGATTTGCTTCCTTCTCTAAATAAAGCCTCCTGTGTGTGTGTTGGTTTTCTTGCTGGGTATGAGTGAACAGGTAGCTCATTTGTCTCCCTAAAGGGAGCTGGTATTTCTAGCTTTACTGCCAGTATTCAGTGCTTCTCTGCTGGTCAAGTTTGCAAGCTTCTAAAAGCACTAAAGTATGCACTATTTGCTATTGATTCACACTATTTCCCCCCAAAAAGAAGAAACAAAAGCAACAAAAACACCAAAAACATTTTCTGAAAAATTAAAAACAAACAAACAACAAAAAAAACCAAAGGTGAAAAAAATAAGTGTGCACATTCCTAGTGAGCAATTATGTCTTTCCTTGCTACATACTGTATACTCAATAAGTAATCAAAGCTATCATTTTCTTTTGTATTCTGATGTAAGACTTCACAGAGTTAATGCTAAGTAGACCTAGCCATTGTAGTCTGAGATTGACCTACTTTCTAAAGAGGAGTCATTCCAGAACAGTGCTTTTGAACAGGAAGACCACCCGTCTGTTTAGAGTTCCTCTAGTTTGGATGATAAGCCAGCAGAAAGATAGCTCCAGGCTAAACTCCATGGGAAGAGGAGAATCTCAAGGCTAAAGAGGAAGAAAAACCCCTGCTTCAGAGTCAACTCCATACCCAGAAAATGTCAGAAATTCTGATATCTTAACTGTAGAAATGGAAGAGCATAGAAAAATAAAACATCCTAGATACTTCACTGTAGAGCATCTAAGGAGTCAAGCTCAGGCATAGGCTGGGACCCTGCTTTGGGTCTTGGCCTGTTCCCTAGGCAAGGCCCCAGCTTTGGACCTTTGCCTAGGCCAAACTGGTGCCTTTTTTTTTTTTTAATAGATTTTTTAAATTAAATGAAAATTCATTGGAATTTGACTCGTTCCATTTTGAAAATGTTCCAAAACAAAATATGAAATTTCATCTCATTTCCTATTTCATTTCTCTTGAATGTACATCCATAATCAGTACATTAATATCCACCAATGCTCTACCTACAAAATCCTCTGCTCTCAATGCTCCCTCAGGATTCCTGTGATATGATTTGTGCTGAACAATATTTCTTAAATCCAAACATCCAGACAAAATTAAACAAAGCTACCTCAGCTGAAAGTCTGTCATACAGTGCATTTGGTATAAAGGATAAACATTTGGTCAATAATTAACACTGTGCAGATGACAAAACTAATTGAGAAAGCTTAATGACTGCTGATTTCACCCATTCTACGATTGAGTTGATGGAAGGTCATCCCATGAAGACTGTGGGTGTCTGCTCCAGTGACATGGTCGGTGACCTTGAAACTCTAAAAAGTAGCATCTATTGAAGAAGTCACAAAAGAAGTCAGGACTAGAAACCTACGTTCACTTGAAACATCATCACCAGATGAATCAATTGGTTGCAATGTCCATTGTACTGCATTGAGTCATACATTTTCAAATCTTATTTTTACAGTCATTGATATGATTTCATCTTTTGCATGGGGTGATGATTGCCATCATGTGTTTTTATGGCGTGAATTGACATAGATATACACTCTTCAGGCTGTAGCTCCATTGGCACTTAATAATGACATGGACTTTTCTGTTTTTCTTTAAACTGTTTAATGATTTGCAATTTTTTGATCAATGATGACATTTTGACTGATGTGATGGTGGTATGATACTTGCTGCTATTGCTGAATTGATCCCTGATTTTTGAATGTATTGACCAATAGAGATGTGCAATCGTTTATCACGAATTAGGCAATTACAAAGAAATTGTCTAATTCGTCCTGGTTCGGGGGCCCCGAAACCCGAAAAGGATTTTCACCGAACTTCGGGGAAAATCCATTTTTCGGGTTTGTATGGGGAGAGAGGCACTTTTTTTTTTTTTAAATTAAAAACCACCCCAAACATTAACATTAACTATAATAACCCCCCCCCCCCCCGTCCATCCTGATCCCTCTCCAAGACTTACCAACATCCCTGGTGGTCCAGCGGGGTCCCGGGTGCCATTTGTCCCTCCGTGGTGTGCCCAGTGTGCTAGTGCTAGTGCTAGCCACACTCAAAATGGTGCCGAATAGCCTCTGAACTACTATGTCACAGGGGCTACCGGCGCCATTGGTCAGCCCCTGTCACATGGTAGGAGAACCGACCAATGGCACCGAAAGCCCCTGTGACATAGTATGGGCAAAGGCTATCGGCGCCATTTTGATTATTGGCAGCCGACGACGACATCGCTCCCGGACCCCCGCTGGACCCCCAGGGATTATTGGCAACTTTTTGGCCAGCTTGGGGGGGCCTCCTGACCCCCCCAAGGCTTGCCAATAATCCCTGGGGGTCCAGCGGGGGTCCGTGAGCGATGTCGTCGTCGGCTGCCAATAATCAAAATGGCGCCGATAGCTTTTGCCCATACTATGTCACAGGGGCTTTCGGCGCCATTGGTCGGTTCTCCTACCATGTGACAGGGGCTGACCAATGGTGCCGGTAGACCCTGTGACATAGTAGTTCAGAGGCTATTCGGCACCATTTTGAGTGTGGCTAGCACTAGCACACTGGGCACGCCATGGAGGGACAAATGGCACCCGGGACCCCGCTGGACCACCAGGGATGTTGGTAAGTCTTGGGGAGGGATCGGGATGGGGGGGGTGTATGTAATGTATTAAAATTAATTTAAATGCGTGGGGTGGGGGTTTTTTTTAGCTTTGTTTTCCCGCGTCGTTTTTTGGCCCGGTTTTGGTTTTCCCCGTTTAGTTTTTTTTTTTTTTCAAAAAAACTAAACGATAATAATCGAACTTTACCACGAAGTATCCGAGTCAAAAAACGACCCGGTAGCAAAACACGAAGCACATCTCTATTGACCAATAGGATGTTGGTTTGCCATCTCAAAACTTTTTAAGATGGCATTTCTTTTGTTCACAGGCAAAGTTATCATTGGAGTGATGAGGATTTGTCTCTGATGAAACCTTCTGAAAGACATCCAAAGATTCTTCAGTTCTTCTCCTGAGATATAATGGATATGCCAAAACACCTATGTCAGGACTGTTGGAGTTTTGGACTGAGTGAAGGAGCTTTTAACACATAAGTTGTCTCATGAGATTTGCTTTACTGAGAGGATAATGTATGGACACTGTGGACACTGCATGTGATTAAGTGCTTAATTTTAACATATAATAATTTCGGTTAAATTCTCAAGAAAGATTGAAGTTCAATTTGAAGGTGTATGATTATAATCACGGTGCCTAGACACTTGAAGTATAGTGATAGTGAAATATATTGCACCTAGTACATACCATTCTTATAAAACTTTTGTTTATGGTATGTTGAAGCCATCTCTGAAACAGGACAGCAGATTAGCCACCACCCCCCTTTTTTGAATACAGGACTAGGCTATCTGCCATTTGATACCAGAGAACAAGCAAAGAGGCTCTACTCTAGATTTCTGCTTTGTTAGGATGAGCCAGTAAGTTGAACTGTCAAATACTAAAATGGGGAGGTAACTTGAGGAGGGGCTAGAAGTAGAACAACAGTGGACCAATTTAAAAGGAGCTATTATAAAGGCGACAAATGTTTATGTAAGAAAAGTAAATAAAAACAAGAGGGAAAGGAAATCAATATAGTTCTCCAAAGAGGTGGCTGAAAAAAATAAAAGGCTACTTTATCACAGAGTGAAAAATCTTCAAAATATCTCTTGTATAGGTTTCAGTGGAAAATAGATTATGAGATAATTTTCAAACTAACCCTGGGTACTTTTTATATATGGGCTTTACACCAATTCTCAAAGAAAGCATGCACAGGGATGTGCATTCATTTTACCAGAATGGGTAATCAGGACAAATGAGGTTATTATAGGTTTGTTCCAAGCAGGCCCCTTTAAATCCCATTCTCACTGTTAAGAATCCAGCCTGGAGCCTGGTAATACCTGGCTGGAACTCCCTGAGCCAGGCCAGGGTTTCTCAGGGCACCTCCAATCACCCACTTGCAGTTAAAATTTTCCAGACTAGGACATCCCTGATCCTCATATTGCCCATCCATGGGATTTGGCATCAAGGAAAGGGCAAGAACAATGCCCACTCATTTCTAATCTAGCTCTAAGCTCTTTAAAAATGGCACCACTGGCCAACCGTATGGCAGCCAATTAATGTCACTTTGGCATCTGACTCAAGGATAGCTGGTGCTATTTTCTTTTACAGACATATGGCTATACAGCTACACAAGAAAATAGTGTCAGCCATCCCAGAGACAGGTGCCAAAATAACATACCCAGCCCCATAAATTTTTAAATGGGAAAAGGGAATCAAATGGGCCCAGGAGATTCCTGCTGGGGCTGGGGAGGCTTGGTCCTTGGGCTGTAGTCATATCAGTGGGATGAGGTTTGAAGCAACTCAGGGAGACTCAAGCTGGGCCGAGGGAGTAACAACCATGTACGTTTGGGACCCAGGTTTCTGTTTGCCGGGTGGGGGAGGGGGGTTAGAGGTCTTCCAGAAAGCCTGTTTTGATTTATTTTGTTTTATCGGGGGGGGTTGGTTTAATTGATATTTTTTCTATTTGGCAAATGAAGTGAACCGAAAAAAAAATTAAGACAGTAAATTTCAAACCAGCATATGTTCGCATATTTGCATGCATATGTTAGCTAGTGCCCAGGGAATGCATATTTTATAGCAGACATGCACTTATGGGCACATGCTATAAATAACGTCAAGATCACTGATTGGTGTCACCCTCCCACCCGCTGAGACCTCCTAATATCAAATTAAGTTTTGTGTTTCAAATTTTGAGTTTCAAACTTTAGTGGTTGAAAAGGCCGCAGCTTTATTATAAAATTAACAATCGTAAGTGGAACAACTATACGAAGCACGAGCTGTTTTATGCCACCAAGAGTCCCGGGTGCTGCCCACCATATCTCCTAACAAGGCAGCCCCTTCGTCTGCCCCCCCCCCCCACTTTGATCTTCCTATAAAGGGGGCCCACCCAAGGCCTACCAAATTTGGCCTGCCATGGCTCATGCTACCGCCACCAGCATGAGGTAGTATCACTTGCCTCGTGCCCCCCGGGAAGCTGTGGCCTCTTCAACTAAATAAGGATTCTATGGCCTCTTGTACAGTATTATTGAAAGCATCGTTATCAATATGTGAAAGATGAATTTGATCATGCCTGTATAACCCCTCGTATGCTTCCTCCGCCCAGTCGTGAAATATATGCCACCCTCCTAACCTTGCAGCCCAGCACTCAACTTGCTGTTTCAGTTTTTTGCGACCTCTTTTCCACAACTTATTATTGCACCATTTTAACCGCTGTATGATGTCAGACCACATAATGCATGTATTGGGGAACCAGGAAACCAGTTCACTCCAATCATTCTTTATGTGCCTTATTAATTGTACGCACGACAATTCACCAAAATCATTGCCGCCTAGGTGAATTACGACAGCGTCCGGTTCGGCAAGCATGTCTCTCTTGTGCTGCACGATTGGTAGAAGCTGCTCCCAGGTCATCTCTCTATGACCCATTCATATGATGTGGATGTTGATGTGGCTAAACCCAAGTGAGACCTGTATGATTGAAAATGTGCCCTCCTTGCCACCCAGTGCACAAAGAAGTGACCGATAAACCAGACAAACCTTTGCCGTTGTGATGGCTCTGCAGAAAGAGGTCAATAAAGGGTTATGCTTTCACACATCACTTGCTCTGATAAAAGTGTAAACGGTGTCCGATTTCCATCTTCCACATTTTTGGATGGTGTCTATTATGTTCAGACCTACTTGCGGTGTACCGGTGGCCACTCCTATCCTGAACGAGTGTGTCCCGAATTCTTTAGGCATGTTGAGAACTGAGGAAAATTGGTATCTGGTGAGGGGGATATGATCATCATGAATCAATAACAGTCTACCGCCTATAGCGTGTACGAACATGTATGTCTTCAGATTTTGGACCGGGCATGTTTTCGACGTATCGATTTGCTTTATGTATAGTTTAGCGCCTCTGGCAGTTTGGCCTGATTTTGACCTCTGTATGATTATTTGGACTTACTGATCAGCTACTGTAATAGTATTCCTCCGCAACCCACGTTCTGTTTAGACCTGGCCACCAGCTCACTGATTCTCAGCACCTGGAAAAAGGCTAGAGAAAATGCGGTTCTAAATAGTTTGACCTCAAATTGAGATCTGCAGACCATTGACAATACCGACCACAGCAATGTGAGGAGATTATGTGTGATTGGTTTACGTGAATCACAGACTGGTTCCGCCTTTCTGGCCTACCTAGCTAGGATCTTAACTAGGAATCTCCTGGTTGGGTCGCCCCATCCCCATGATTTTGAGAAAAAGTTGAAGCCTGCCAGTTGATTAATCACTGCGCCCCTTGATTTCCCACTCTCTTTCATACAAACAATAAATGTGACAATCAAGTCCTGAGGGACAGGTCCAGCTATCCAACCTTTCGCCTTTAGGAATTTGGCGATAATATTGCATGCTCTGCTGTAAGGACTTCATGTCTCTGGGGCAATTGATTGCCTCAAAATGTCTCTCATGGCATCATCAGGAAAGCCCCGGGACTTACGCGCGTCCCAGGGCTTACGCATGCCACCGAGCCTATGCAAGATAGGCTTGGCATGCACGGGGGTGGGGGTTGGGGTAGGTTTTTGAGGGTTACACACGAAACCCTTTGAAAATCTACCCCATTGTTTGTTGAATAGCAAAAGTAAAGTTATGCAGCAGGGGACTTTGGCGCATTCTGGAGTAGATTTTATAAAAGTACGCCCGCGCGTACTTTTGTTCGCGCACCAGGCGCAAACAAAAGTTCGCCGGATTTTAATAGATTCACGCATAGCCGTGTGTATCCTTTAAAATCCGGGGTCGGTGCGCGCAAGGTTGCCCAAAATCGGCAGCCTGCGCACACTGAGCTGTGCAGCCTGCCTCCGTTCCCTTCGAGGCCGCTCCGAAATCGGAGCGGCCTCACAGGGAACTTTCCATCCACCCCCCTGCACGTTCCCCTCTCTTCTCCTATCTAACCCACCCCCCCATCCCTAACTAAACCCCCCCTACTTTTGTTTTAAAAGTTACGCCTGCCATGACAACCTTCATAGTCAAAGTATACACTAGACATGTGCAGCCGAAATATTAATTTTTATCTTTTTTACCTCAAGGGGGAGGGAGTCATTTTTTCAGTTCACTTAGAGTTGAATTTTTAAAGCACGATACGCACATCAATCGGGGGATGCACGAATAAGTCAGGCTTGCATACACCGACTCTATTTTTTGAAGCACCCAGAAATTTGTGTAAATGCTGCAGCATGCAAATCTCAATTTTTTTTAAAAAAGTGGCAGGTTTGGTCTGGACAGGGCATGGGCATTTTGAGGTCTGAACCTGAGATGTGTGTGTAAATACTTACGCAACCGAGAGGGGCAGATTTTCAAAGGGGTACATGCGTAAGATATGTTGAATAGGCTCGGTGGCACGCGGAAGCCCCAGGACGTGCGTCCTGGGGCTTTCCTGGGGGGGGGCGTGCCGGGGGGCGCATCGCGGCAGCGCATCATTCAGGGGCGGGGCCGCGGGCGTGGTTCCGGCCCGGGTGCCGGCGCGCGATTCCCAGGCCCGGGAGCTGTTTCGGAGGCCTTGGCCATGCCCCCAAAATGCCCCTGGGCTGGAACCATGCCCGTGGCCCCACCCCCGAATGATGCGCTGCTGCGACGCACCCCCCCGACATGCTCCCGGCATGCCCCCCAGGAAAGCCCCAGGACTTACGCGCATCCCGGGGCTTGCGCGCACCGCCGAGCCTATTCAACATATCTTACGCATGTACCCCTTTGAAAATCTGCCCCTCTGGGTTGCGTAAGTATTTACACGCACATCTCAGGTTCAGACCTCAAAATGCCCATGCCCTGTCCAGACCAAACCTGCCACTTTTTTATAAAATTTGAGATGTGCGTGCTGCAGCATTTACACAAATATCTGGGTGCTTCGAAAAATACAGTCGGAGTATGCAAGCCCTGACTTATTCGTGCATCCCCGATTGATGTGCTATTGTGCTTTAAAAATTCAACTCTAAGTGAACTGAAAAAATGACTACCTCCCCCTTGAGGTTAAAAAAAAATAAATTAATATTTCGGCTACACATGTCTAGTGTATACTTTGACTATGAAGGATGTCATGAGCACATACGGACACTTGTACCTATTTTTTATGCAGGAACTTTTTAAATAGAAAATGTATATGTATTCAAAAATACAATCCATGACATGATGTTATTTTGCTTCATTTTATACACAGATGTATGCACGTTTGCACGCTAAAAATAACAATATTTTGATCCCAGAGGCCATGCATGCTTTACATTAGAAGAGGACCGGAAGGTTCATCTGCATACTGCTCCCAGAATCCCCCAGGAGAGGACTCCAGAGGTTACAGTGAGTGATCCAGGCTTTCAACTTTCAACTCCACAGCCAAGCTTCCAGAGGCCCCACGCCCTTTGCAGTACAAGAGGACCTTAAGGCTCATCTGCATACTGATCCCAACATAACCTAGGAGGGGACTCCAGAGGTCACAGTGAGCAATCTAGGCTTTCAACTCCACCGCCCCAGCTTCAAGACTCCCCCACACCCTTTGTAGTAGAAGAGGACTGGAAGGCTCATCTGCATACTGATCCTAGCATCCCCCAGGAGAGGACTTCAGAGGTCACAGCAAGCGATCCAGGATTTCAACTCCACAGCCCCAGCTTTCAGAGGCCCCATACTCTTTGCTGTAGAAGAGGATTGGAAGCATGCACCATTAGGTGTGCAAATCTCAAAATCTTCAATCCTTTGAGTGAAGATCAACCTAATGGTGGTTGAAGAGGATTGGTACATATAGCTTTGGGAAATCTTAGGACTTAAAAAAGTTTGCAGAGAGGTGAAATAGTGGGATATATTCTTTAGAGTTTGTGTGTGTCTGAGATAATAAGCAAGCCAGAGGTAGTTAATTCTAGTGTCTCTTTCCCACCCATGCAACTCCAGCTCAACCCCTGATTTTTAGGCAAGAGATGCTTTCTCATTAAATATCAATCAGGCTCTTATCTAAATCATACTATTGCACCAGCCCTTATTGAGAATTTATTAGTCCCTTTGTGGAACATTAGCAGATTAATTAGTAAATACACATGAAAATTTAAAATTCTCTACCTCCCTTAGTAATCTAAACTTAACTAGGAACTCAACAAAATTAATTTAAAGGCAACAGTCCAGCAGCAAGGTGTGTATGTGTGTTGGGGAAGGGGGGGGGGAGGCTTTCCAGTCTTTTGCATTGAGTGTCGCATGTATGATATTTTACCTGTTGGTGAGAAACTCTATGTGTGCACCCAGTGCAAAGGGTTCCTGGTTCTCAGAGAATGAAACCAATCTCTGTAGGCTAGAGTGAAAGAGTTGGAAGAGCTGAGGCAGATAGAGAGGTACATTTATGTCACCTTCAGGGACATATTAGCCAAGTTCTAAATCAAGTATATCAGCCCCAGTCCTGCCTTGCATCAGAAAGATCTCCCTATTGGAGAACATCACTCTGGTGTAGCAGGAAGAGGTCCTATAGCAAAAACCTGCTCTCCAGGTGATGAGTTGTCCTCTTGCACTGAGGAAAATTCTTCCAGGGCTACTGCCCAGGAGGGAAGGGTTAGGTTGGCCATCATAGTTTAGTTGGTGATTTGATTATTAGAAATGTAGATAGCTAGGTGGCTGATGGATGTGAGGACCGCTTGGCAACTTGCCTGCCTAGTGTGAAGATGGCAGACCTGGTGTCACCTTAATAGGATTATAGACACTGCTGGGGAAGAGCCGGCTGTCATGGTACATGTTGGCACCAACAACATAGGAAAATGTGGGAGAGAAATTCTGGAAGCCAAATTTAGGATTTTAGGTAGAAAGCCGAAATTCAGAACATCCAGGGTGGCATTCTCTGAAATGCTCCCTGTTCCACATGCACAGTCCAGATGCATTAAGAAAGGTAGAAGGAAGGCAAAATGATACTGGATTGGTTAAAAGATGATGTGAAAGAGGCTATTTTAGCCAAAAAAACATCCTTCAAAAATGTGAAGAAGGATCCATCTGAAAAAAACAAACAGGAAAAAGCATAAGCATTTTCAATTTAAGTGTGAAACATTGATAAGACAGGCTAAGAGATAATTTGAAATGATGTTAGCCGTAGAGGTAAAAACTCATAATAAAATATATCCAAAGCAAGAAACCTGTGAAGGAGTTGGTTGGACTACTGGATGATGGAGGGGATAAAGGGGCACTTAGGGAAGATAAGACCATTGCAGAAAGAATAAATTAATTCTTTGCTTCTGTGTTTACTAATGAAGATTTTGGGGAGATACTGGTTCCGGAGATGGTTTTCAAGGGTGATGAGTCAGATAAACTGAACCAAATCACTGTGAACCTGGAAGATGTAGTATGCCAGATTGACAAACTAAAGAGTAGCAAATCACCTGTACCAGATGGTATGCATCCCAGCATTCTGAAGGAACCTAAAAAAATGAAATTTCAAATCTATTAGTTAAAATTTATAACCTATCATTAAAATTATCCATTGTACCTGAAGAATGGAGGGTGGGCAAGGTAACCCCAATATTTAAAAAAGGCTCCAGGGGCGATCCAGGAAACAATAGACCAGTGAGCCTGACTTCAGTGCAGTGAAAAATAGTGGAAACTATTCTCAAGATCAAAATCACAGAGCACATAGAAAGACAATGTTTAATGGAACACAATCAATATGAATTTACCCAAGGGCAGTCTTGCCTCACAAATCTGCTTCATTCTTTGAAGAGGTTAATAAACATGTGGATAAAGGTGGACAGGTAAATGTAGTGTATTTGGATTTTCAGGAGGCTATTGACAAAGTCCCTCAAGAGAGGCTTTTAAGAAAACTAAAAAGTCATGGGATAGTAGACAATGTCCTTTCATGGATTACAAACTGGTTAAAAGACAGGAAACAGAGATTAGGATTAATGGTCAATTTTCTCAGTGGAAAAGGGTAAACAGTGGAGTGCCTCAGGGATCTGTACTTGGACCAGTGCTTTTCAATATATTAATAAATGATCTTGAAAGGAATACAATGAGTGAGGTTATCAAATATGCAGATGATACAAAAAATATTTCAGAGTAGTTAAATCACAAGTGGATTGTGATAAATTGCAGGAGGACCTGGTGAGGCTGGAAGATTGGGCATCCAAATGGCAGTTGAAATTTAATATGGACAAGTTCAAGATGTTGCATATAGGTTCCACACTAGGAGTTACCACCGAGGAAAAAGTTCTAGGCATCTTAGTGGATAATACATTGAAATCGTCAGCTCAGTGTGCTGCGACAGTCAAGAAAAGCAACAGAATGTTAGTAATTATTAAGAAGGGAATAGGGTTTATCAAATAAAATAGATTTAGTTGCTAGAGATCATCAGAAATTTTAGTCGAACATTCCACCACTATGGAAGCATTACGGTCTGATATAAAAGAAGTGCAAAATGTAAATTCCTCGATTATCCGAGAGCGTTGAATATTACTAGGAGAATGGAGTCTTTAGAGAACTATTCTCGCCGATTACATTTAAGGGTCACTAATTTTCCAAAAATTATAGGTTCTCCTGTTTCTGTCATAGTGCGAAAGTATTTTTCAGAGAATTTAAAAATTCCAGATGATAAAATTTCTGTTCTTAGTAAATGTACATTCCTTCTATTCCAGAAGAAACAAAATCTTAATCCAATTGCTACTAATTTTATGGATTTTGAAAATTTGACAGTTTTTCTAGAAACATCAACAGAAGAAGTTCTCGATCGAGCAACTCTTCTCTTGACCTTCAATTTTCTTCAAGACTTAAATTTAGTCATGCGTCACTATTTCCAAAACTAATAAAATTTCTTTTTATGGTGGACAAGTTAGAATGTACCAACGATTTTGCTAAGATAACACAGGATCACCGAATGGCATTCTTAAAAATGAAAAAAGATGTTTTGGAATATGGTGCTACCTTTCTACTACATTACCCTTGCCGGTGTGTGGTTAAAAAAGGAAATAATACTTATATTTTCTTTAACCTGGACCAACTGAGTCGTTTTGGAAGGCAACAAAAGCTCTAAATTAAATGACAATTCCCAGTTGTCTTAGGAATGTTAAAATATAGAAAAGGGAAGTAGTATAACCAATATTTTCTTTTTTATTAATGTAATGCATACTTCATATTTTTCTCCTCATTCCTAAGTTACCCCTTGTAATCTTAGTTGTGTATCCATAATGAGAGATGGTATTGATGTATGTTCTTTTCCTTTTTTTTTCCTTAGATATTATTAATATCTTATTACTTGCTAAATCTCTAAATATTTCTGTACAAAGATGTTATGATTGCTTTGTAATTTCAATTAAAATTTAATAAATAAAATTAGAAAAAAAAGAAGGGAATAGTGAATAAAATGGAAAATGTCATAATGCCTCTGTATCGCTCAATGGTGAGACTGCACCTTGTGTACAATTCTAGTCACACCAGCTCAAAAAAGATATTGTTGCACTGGAGAAGGTACAGAGAAGGGTGAACAAAATGATAAAGGGGATGGAACAGTTCCCCTTTGTGGAAAGGCTGAAGAGGTTAGGGCTGTTCAGCTTGGAGAAGAGACGGCTGAGGGGGGATATGATAGAGGTCTTTAAAATCTTGAGAAGTCTAGAATGGGTTGATGTGAATTGGTTATTTACTCTTTCAGATAGTAGAAGGCCTAGGGGGCACTCCATGAAGTTAGCAAGTAGCACATTTAAAACTAATCGGAGAAAACTCTTTTTCACTCAGTGCCCAATTAAGCTATGGAATCTGTTGCCAGAGGATGTGGTTAGTGCATTTAGTGTAGCTGGGTTTAAAATAGGTTTGGATAACTTCTTGGAGAAGCCCATTAACTGCTATTAATCTAGGGGTAGATTTTAAAAAAGTACGTGCGCGCACACATGGATGTGCCATTTTATAATGTGCGGTCACTCCAATTAAGAAGCGGAGTGGAAGGGAACTTCCCTACTCCCTACCCTACCCTCCCTTCCCTTATCCTACCACCCACCCCCTATCCCTATCTTTAGCCCCCCCCCCCCTCAATTTTTTAACTCACTTTTTGTTCCTGCAAAGGAACAGGAGCAAGTGCAAATGGCCACTCTAACCACCGGGCTCCTCTAGCCCCGCCCCACCCCCCCAAACAGCTCCTCCCCACCCCCTACACTGCCCCTCTGCCAAGGCCTGGCTCTTGTGCGCTTAACAGGGGTTATGTGTGCAGCCAGGCCCCTTTTAAAATGCGCGTGTAACCCCTGTGTTTTACGTACTCAAGACTAGCATCAGTAGCATGGGATCCTCTTAGTGTTTGGGTACTTGTCAGGTACTTGTAGCCTGGTTTGGCCACTGTTGGAAACAGGTTGCTGGGCTTGATGGACCCTTGGGCTGACCCAGTATGGCAATTTCTTATGTTCTTATCCCTTTAAAATGCATGGTAAGGTCTTTCTGCATAGCTCACTGTTTGGTGTGTACATTAGGGCTCTCATGTGTATGATGTAAATTATTAGCTATGCAAGAAGTCCTTAGCATGTATATTAAAGTGGTCTTAAAGATATTAACATAAGCGTGCAAATATTAGCTTCTGAGTGCGTGTAAACTAAGAAACATTATAAGCAAATGAGGGGGTTACTGAGCTCAAGCTAAATATCATGATATGCTCACCCTTCATTCTGTTTTGCATGAGTTCTTTAAATGTCTGCTTTGCATAGTCTAATTTATTTTAACTAACTCTACTGAACATGCCTCAATTCCATCATACTGTAAACTGTTCTAGTCTTTATAATGACACAGTAAAACTGTTTCCATTGATTTTAAAGTAAATTTATGCCTGGCAATTTTAATCGTTCTCTTATTCTGTCTCTTTAATCTATATTGAACAATCCTTTGCATACATTCATATATGGCCCTAAAAAATACTTACAAGTTATTTTATGCATCATTAATCTCTTTAATCTGTACTGAGCATCCCATTTCTTTTTAGCGTCTCTAGATATGTTAAGTGCTCAGTCTGCATGCTTTGTTGCCCTTCTTTGAACTCTATCAATCTTTTGTAAAACTGGAAGGTGAAATGATACATTGCAGAGTATTACAATTGTATGATTACAGTTTATAAGAAAAACATTTTTACAGCTACAGTTCAGTTACCCTCTGGAATGAAGAGTTAATAATAACCTGACATTCTCTTATTGATAGAATAGTATTTTTATAAACAGGAACTATACAGAATTATATAGACAAAAAAAATGCTCAACACATTAATATATTTACCATCATGTGAAGCTTGATCCATCCAATGTCTTTTGTTCTATAGAAAAACAAATATTGGAAGAATCCTGAACAATTGATATACAGTAGAAGCATATATTTGGGATCGATTTAGCAAAACAAAATACAAAATTTCCCTGGCATGAAGAAAGTTATTGAGAGTGCACAGGCACGGTAACTTTCACAAGGACGCACAGGCACACATTTAATAGAGATGTTCAGTGATACTGCACTTCGGTTCGGGCTTCGTTTCGGCCTGCCGCAGGAAGTTTAGTTTTTCCTGCAGTTTCGGGCTTTTTTTTTCTTTTTGGGGATGCCGATTTTCGGGTTAGCACACACTAACATTTTAAAGTTAGCACGCACTAACCCGAAAAACAAAATTTTCCCGAAATTTCAGAAAAATTGCATTTGTTTTTTGGTTGTCCCGAACCAGGACGAATTAGTCAATTTCATTGAAATTGTCTAATTCATGAAAAACAAATGCACAACCCTAACATTTACATGTTTATATGGGCATGCAGCCAAATACATGGTAATTTTAAATCCTGCATGCACATTTATGCACATGTTCCTTTTATCAAACAGGCACACCTCACCTCTACGCGAGAATGCACAATTTCTATAGCAGGCCCCACACTGTGGAACAAACTACCAGCAAAACTCAGAATGGAACCCTCTTCACAGAACTTCAAGAAAGCCTTAAAAACCTGTCTATTCTGCAAAGCGTATACTGACAACAATTAACCCACACTACTGGGCTCCTGCCCAAGCAACCAGCCCTCTAACCCCCTCACTTAACCCACCAAGAGAACCCCTTAACACACCACCAACAAAGGTTCCCTCAATCTTGAAAACGTCAGTCATTACAACGATAATGCCAAGAAACTGTTATTGTTTATAAGGTTTGGATGGACCCTTGGACACTGTGGCAGATGACCACGCCCATGGGGGGAATTCCCGTGAGGGGGCCACAGGGTCAGGCTCAGCTTTAGGACACACAACACAGAATTATCTTTTATTAAACAGAGTTGAGAAGCCACCAGAGGTTGCAGTAGTGAGTAGAGATGAAGCCCAGCTGGGCTTGTAGTCCCTCAGGACACTAGAACAGTGATCCCTCAATAGCTGTGCTGTAGTGGAGAGAAACTGAGATAGTGAGTACAGTGGAGCATACACAGAGTTCTGGTACAGAGCCTCGTTGGTTGATTACTCACACAGCAATCTCTCCCAAAAGGTAACACAGAAGCTGGAGTAGAGGCAGACCCTCGAGGAGCGAGTACCTGGTTCCAGGAACAGCTCTGAGAGAATATAGATGGTAACTCACTGATGGTGTAGGCAGCAGATTCTTCCAAGCAAACGTGAACTC